>NC_041381.1:164710133-164745595 GCF_002162155.2 Triticum dicoccoides
GAATGGAGTGGAGGGGGGCGGGGGGAGGGGGGTTTGGGAAATATTTGGCCGAAGGGCGGTTGAATCGGATTTGGGGGGAATTTTTGTGGGGGGGGGAGGATTTTTGCGCGGTGGGCGGGGGGAGTTTGGCGCATGGTCGGTTTCTCCAAGTGCAGTCCCACGTGTCAGTGAAGAGGCAAGCCGAAGCGTGTTCCGTTTGTGTGAGCCGTGTGCAGGACCGAACGTGTGTGGGGTGCAATTCGACCGCGACAGGAGTGCTGTGAGTGTACCGCCTTTTTTCTTTTAAACTAGGTGCTTCGCCAGCTCAAAAAAAATATTGTTGCTTTGCACGATCCATCGATACTACTACTAGTAATCTGGTAATCCCGACTAAAATGGCACGGCCGGGTCTTTTCCCGCGCGATATGCTGGGAGGTTGGCTTAGTTGGGTTTTTTAGATTTGTCTCGGTTCAATAAAAAGCAGAGTTGGTGATGATGGTGTGCCTGTCATCCTGCAATATAGGCCCTCCGATCTATATCTAACGGATAGGAAGGAAACTATGACAATTTACCCGCACTCCTCTCCACATTTGCAGATAAGGCTTTCCCTCGTTCATCCTTTTCTCCCACGAGATCTTGATCTTCCGTGCAACGCACGGGCATCTTGCTAGTACTCCTACAATATGTATATTATTGTGAAAGTTCATATACACCGGCCGAGATTAATGCAAGCACGGCAGATTTTCATTACAATTCGAACTTTTATAGGACAGAAAAATAAAAGAAACCCGACCCTAAACCTATTCTACGATGGCGACCGACGTCCTCCATCTCTCATCTCTATGTACGGGGATGGGGTTCAAGACCCGTGAAGTGAAGGTGCGGTCTCCGGCGAGGAAGAGTAGAACACGGGATATGGACCGGCCAGTTGGCACACCATGCCCTGCCGCCTCCCATGCCCTACTCATCCTCGGAGGAGTCCCCGACCTCGGCGGTGCCGGACGTTGGACGGCGGCAAGTAGGACGCGTGGCTGACGGTGCTCCCATCATCGGCCGCCAGTGTGGCCACCACTTGTGCGGCCGCGTCCACGTCCGGCTACGTCGCTATTGCGTCGCGAGAGGCGACTTGAGCGAGGGCAGCCACCTCGAGCTTCATCCCCGAAGACAAGCTCTCTCGCAGAGCGTTCACACTTGAGGTCATGGCGGATGTGGTGCCAGGTAGGAGGACGATGCGCTATGGTGTGGAGGTTAGCTGGGTGTTGCCGCTTTAAGTAGCGCATTCCGGTGAGACCAAGCGTCCGGGTGCGTCATTAAGTCGCCGGAGTTGGTTCCTCGGGCACCGAGCCTCTTAACGACGACATACGAACGGACGGCATGAATGTGGGAAGCTGGCGCCGGTTGGGAACACACCACGCGACGGCGCGAGGGACGGGGGCTTTGGTGTGACAGGGTAGTCAGCAGCGGTCGTGGCAACATTGGAGATGCCCTTTGCTCAAATGCGATCCCCACATGTCATTGAAAAAGCAAGACGACTCAGCATGGTCTCAGGTCCAGAGGATGCAATTGGCCGCGCTACACCACTCCGCGAACGCATCGCAGCGCCCCGTGCATCCTCGACGAGCCGGGTGTTGGGGTGTGTTTGGATTGTGGCCAAAGTGCACCTTACCAAAATTTTGGTCATGACCCAAAGATTGGTCTTTGTTTGGATGGTTGCCATTTTTTTGGCATGCCAACGAACTCTAGCCAACTCTAGTTCATTTTTCTTGCCAATGTCGGCCAAATCATGGGCAACCAATACCTCAACCAAAATTTTGGTCATGACCCAAAGATTGGTCTTTGTTTGGATGGTTGCCATTTCTTTGGCATGCCAATGAACTCTAGCCAACTCTAGTTCATTTTTCTTGCCAATGTCGGCCAAATCATGGGCAACCAATACCTCAACCAAAATTTTATTCATGACCCAAAGATTGGTCTTTGTTTGGATGGTTGCCATTTCTTTGGCATGCCAATGAACTCTAGCCAACTCTAGTTCATTTTTCCTGCCAATGTCGGCCAAATCATGGGCAACCAATACCTCAACCAAAATTTTGGATACCCAATGCTTTGATGGGGCAACCTTGGGCACAAACCAAACATACTGTTGGTCGTGCCACAGCACTAACACCACCCTCGGCACACTAAAACCGACCGTGTCTAGCGACGATATGAGCGTGTCGCTCACTGCGGTCGCCATGTCTAGAGGCGGTGCTGGAGCTGCGCCCCGTTGTTCGCACCAACGACCCACATGAACGATTGTCGGTGGCGAGGAGGTCGTGGGCCAGCTCCTCCATTGGACTAGTCTGCGCTACGTCGTCCCGACGGGTGTGCCCCACATGTCGGTTTCCCTGTTTTCCTGGCCATATTCGAGCGTCAGTGCTCCGCGTTGCGCATTAGGCCTTTCAATATGTAGGCCAAGCGAGACAACTTATTGTTTATTTGAGCCGTTCAAGTGTAATCATGTGGTGTTTGTTTATTTCTCATTCGTCTCCAACCCTCTTCTCCATCGATCATTTCGCCCTCCAGTCGAGTCCATCCTCCTGCATGCCTCATTTGAACATTCCGCCGAGTATCATTCGCATGTACCCACCATAGCCCTCTCTCAATAGATCTCCGGACCCCGAGATGAAATCGAGAGGGAACGAGTGGGGGCACGTGATACCTAAGGCGGATTCAAAATTTTGAACCGGTGACCATAGCATCCGCAAATCATATATAAAGGGTATTCAATGTTCGTTTCGTTTTTGAACGTACAATATACTCCCCTATCCTTTCTAGTTTACATATAAGTTTTATGTGTAGTCAAAGTATCTCTACTATGATCAAAAAGGTATCAACATTCAACAACGCCCAATCAATATTGTTAGATTCGTACGTACTCCTAGAGTTGTACTCGAGATGGTTTTCAACTTGACTATTGACAAGATTAATAGTACATGAGATGTATAATGTGAAAATTATATCATTGGAAACTCCTTTCACATACGAAATTGACCGCTTTGTGTAAGTGGCATGTCATATATTATTACTCTAACATTTGGTCAAAGTTAGCCTCGAAAAATGCATTAGACCCTGTATGCTTTGTGTAAGTTGCATGTCATATATTATTACTCTAACATTTGTGTAAGTTGCATGTCATATATTATTACTCTAACATTTGGTCAAAGTAGTATAGTGGAAGTGGATCCTCTGATGTAGGTATCCCTGCCTTACCCTCCCTTTCGGTCACTTACTAGCGGAGCCCATGCTTGCTAGGCCCCGCATGTCAGTTACTCAATGGGTTCGACCACATCAGGGGATCCTCATCCGTAGTATACTCCCTCTATTTTTATTTACTCCGCATAAAATGGAGGGAGTGGTGGTATAATAAATGACGCGGGCGGGGGAGGGAGAGGGACGTCGGTTTGCTCTCAACTGCGGTCCCACAAGCGAGCGAAAACGCAAGATGAAGCGCGTTCCATTCGGTGAGCGGCGTGGAGGGTCTAGCGTGTCGGGCTGCAACGCGAACGCGACAAGAGCAATGTACAGTCAAAACTGATTGACCGGTCGTCACCAGAACCACCATTCACACCAGAACCTTCGCTGCTCGGCCTACGCCAGCCACTGCCCTAAAACCACACCAAATCTCCAGCCCATTCCCCCACCTTTCGATCCCCTAGCCCGCATCAAGTGTCCCCTAGTTCGCCGGAAAGCCATGGTGCGCCGCAAGATCACTTACTACAAGATGCTGACGCCGGAGCACCGCGCAGAAATCGTGGCGGCGGTCGGTGCCACAGACCTCCGTTCCCAAGCTCGCTTCGCAGCGGGCTAATCCCCGAGTTCTTTGGAGCCAAGCTACGAGGAGGAGGAAGCCGATCCAATGTTCACTTCGGAGGTCGCAGCGCAGAAGGCCCCCGATGGGTATGAGACAATGGACGTCGACTTCATTCCGGCGTCTGAGTCCCCATGGTGCAGGCGGACCAGCGGTTCAACATGGCGATACTAAAGGAGGACCGGGAGGCAGAGGCTCAACTCGACGCGGAGCATGCGCATGCCGCTGCCATCGAGGCTCTCCTGCAGGCGGAACCGGATGTCGTGGATGTGAACCGGGCGGCGGAGGCTCAACTTGAGGCGGAGCACGCGGATGCCGCTGCCATCGAGGCCCTCCTGTAGGCGGAACCGGAAGTCTTGGACTTGAACCGGGCGGCGGAGGCTCGACTCGACGCGGAGCGCGCGGATGCCGCTGCCATCGAGGCCCTCCTGCAGGCGGAACCGGACGTCCTTGACTTGAACCGGGCTGTGCTCTCGTCCGTGCAGAGGGCCTGCACGCTCCACTTGAATGAGTAGCTGGAGGCCGAGGACAACCACGGTGCAGAGACACACATCGACAGCGACGGCTGGTTCACGCCGGCAGCCAAAGACGATGAGGCCATCTCTTTCCGCGAGCAGTGATAGTTTTTCCTTATGTTGTTGTTTTTATGGATCTTTTGTTGTGTAAAAACATACTATATTTGTTATGCAAGTCGCCTGACTTGGGTCAGTCTACCATTTCAGGCGGTTGGATGAATATCCTACGTCTCCTAACCCTTCTTTCCTTCTTCCTCACCTCTTCTTCTTCCCCAATAGACCACCGCACGGGCCGTACGGATACTCCCCAACATGCGATTGGATAAACATACTCTATGAACGAAAATTATGTGTCAGCGATAGGATGGCTGAGTTTGGTTTGTTCACATGCGACAACACGTGTCAGTGAGGGTGCGTTCCCTTGGTTGGGTTTGCGGCGTGCAGGAGCGATTGTGTGAGGGTGCGGTGCGATCGCGGCGTGCATGAGCGACCGTGTGAGGGTGCGGTGTGACCGCGACAGCCGTGCGCAAGTGTACCTCCTTCTCATTTTGAAAACTTTAGGCAAGCTTGGCAAAAATGTGTGGTGAAGTTTGGCAATGCAAGGCCTAGACCCAAACAGGATAAGTACGTACGTACTAGGAGTACTAGTGTTAAAAAAGAAAGGTGGGGTTTTCCTTCGCGGGATTTAATCGATACAAATCCTCATTTCAGGTGTCAATTAATACGTATTTTTTTCACTCCTCATCGCTTGATTAATGCAGCGCCAAGAAAACCAACCTTCTCACTTCCACATGCATGCAGGGGATATTAATGTCCTTGGTTTCTAACCCCATCAATTTTGCCTCGATTAGTGTTAGTGGCCCTTTGCAAATTGTAATTTTGATATACTGGCCTTGTGTACAAAAAAATGGAGGTAGTAACTATATTTGACTTCCTTCCCCATTGCGGTGACGTTGACTATTTTTTATGTGTGATTTGGCGAAGTGCGTTCGACGGAGAACACCATTGAGGGAGACCACGGTAAGTCGTTCGCAAGTGCCGCCTGCAAGCCGAGACAACCGCCTTATTTGCATCCAGGAAGTACTACTACTAGGAGTACTAGTGCGGTGAGATGGCTTCTCGAAGAAGACGATGGAGAAGCGGAGTCAGCGAAGAGTGAAATGATGGTAGCTTCGTCCGTGCTTTGTGATTTGACGCCTCACTGCTTTGTGATTTGTTATAGAAGGGACAGGGGAGTAGACTCTGTGCTCTATATTGTACTACATGCGTCCAAGCATGGGAGAAAGAGGAGAGATGTTGCATTTTTCTATTCCTTCAATCAATCAATCAGGGAGCTTCGGTTCCATCTTTTTGGCTTTGGCAACACCGTCCACAATGGTTCCCACGATGCCAAAAGCTATTTTCACATTTGGCTACACATTGTGGATGCCCTTAACCGTACCACTTGGTTTTTCTCCTGTGTGCTATCTATACAAATCTCAATTATATTGATCTAAAAAATTATAGAATCAAGATTAGTAAAAAGGAGGTGATTTTGCCGCACGGATGGCGAGGGAGGTTTCTTATTTTCCGAGGACGTTGTCCTCATGGTTTGCTAACACATGGTCCCACGTGTCAGTGTTTTACCAAGCCGATCCGCGTCCCACATGAGGCAGAACAACGGCAGAAGCAACACAAGGTTAAGTTGAAAAAGATGAGGGAGAAGCGGATTCAGCAACAAGTGAAATGATGGTTGCTTCGTCCCTCCAACTTCTTTTTTTAGCATTATTACTTCGTCCCTCCAACTTAACTGCGGGAAAGGTGCAGCTTTGTGATTTGACGCCTCATTGCTCATTACTACACCGACGCCATGACTGGGGTGCTTCACCCCGGCTGCTCTACAATGTATTCCGGTATGGCATGTGGACCTGGTAGCTTGATGTCCCACATGTTGGCGAAAGGGACTAGAAGATTTATGAAAGCGAGTGCTCCACTCTTACGACGAGGAGTAGACGACACGACGGCCCAGTGAACTATCACTTGTACTGTATAGTACTATAGTTTTGCTGTTTCGCACGATCCATCGATACAAACCCGATTAAACAGGAAAGGGCGGGATTTTTCCCACGCGGTAGATGGTACTGGCCATACATTTCAAAGGCATTTTAATGTATGCAAACTGAATAATTATAAGTAACAATATGATATCTAGTAAAACTAAAAACACATATGATTTATTGTGTTAGAGTGTAGTAGTAGTGATGTATTGCATAGTTGTTAGATGTAACATGCGAGAACGTGTAGAGATGTAGTTTTGGAGGGCCTACAGAGAGAAAAGTGTAATACGGTCACCGAACTTCCGAATAAGCTGATTACGGTCACTATATATGTTTTGTGGTGATTATCCGGTCACTTGCTCACAGTTTAGCATTGGATTGCACTCTGTTGACCGGCCAAATAGTCTGCATGGCGCCATGTTGACTAGTTAAATTGACCACATTCCTTGTGGGTCCCACCTATCAGTTCGCATAGGTAAAAGGTCAGATAAACACAAATTTACGCAGGCGCGACAAGGCTCCACCCCGTGCGCGGGAATCACCTGGTTGTGTATGTGTCGGTCAGGGCCTGATGTGTGCGCATGCACGTGTAGGTTGAGCACTTGAGCATGAGAGTGTGTATTGGTCGTGTGGTGTACTGGTGTGTGCATGCATGCGTGCGTGTGTGCGTGGCTACGTGTGTACATGTGAGTGTTGTGTGCATGCGTGGGTGCATGTGTTTTTGTGAGTGTTGCGTGGATGCGGTTCGTGTGCATGCGTGCGTGTGTGTATAATCACCACACCAGCTCATGTGTGTTAAAACAGACGGCTCAACATACCAATACAAGGCCACCTTGTCCGTTGTGCCCGCGGTCATGACTTCGAACCACCATCAAAATATTTTTTTGTCATTTGTTTTCATCATTACTACCAAGATGCCTGTGCGTAGCACATAACATCAAGATGCATTTGTATGACTTGTTTATCTTGTGAGAGAAAAGGATGAATGAGGGAAGGCCTTATTTGCAAATGTGGAGAGGTGTGTGGGTACCTTTTTGCACAATTGCCATAGTTTCTTTCCTATCCGTCAGATATAAATCGGACGGCCTATATTGCAGGATGGCGGGCACACCATCATCACCAACTCTATTTTTTATAAGAGTGTATTTTATGTATTTTATAAGAGTGTATATGTAGAGTAGATACAAGTCGACAGGTGGGCACGATGGTAGTGAGATAATGTGATGCAACACTAGAGGTGCCACGTGGAGCGTTTAACTGGTCAACTAGTCATGTCATGAGCAAATATAGAGTTGTACGATGAGCCCGTGACTGTATAATAACTACTAAACATAAACAGTGACCGTAATGAGTGGATTATGAAGTCCAATGTATGTATGGTGCTTTCGCTTCAAATACAATGATCATCATTGCATATATCGCGAGAAAAGGATGAAACGCGCGTGAATTCTCTGGGGGCTTACTTTTAGAGGACCTGGAGATAGTTTTGTGTGCATATGTGAAACGGGTGTATAGGGGGGTATGCGATGGAGAGAGAGATGCTCTTCATTTCTCTTTATTATGACTAACTTTGTATATAGTATAAAAATATACAAATTCACGGTGCGGAATAAATATCATTGTGGGCACCATGCAATGCAAATTAGCGTTCGTACTCCTCCATATAACTTTGTAATGTTGTATATATGTAGAAACTCTGAAATAATTTTTTGGCCACACTTTATTCAAAAGGAATGTTGTATGCGAAATAAACGTGAAGAGAGGGCTTTTTAGATCAATGGGGTATGTGGTGTAACATGTGTGAATGTGTAGTTGATGCATTTGGCGGGGCCTAGAGAGGTATGTGTGTGTATTACGTATTCGAGAGAGGCATGGATAGAGGGGCCGACGGGGGGGCGTGGGAGAGATAGCACGAGAAAATGAGAGGGTCTAGAGAGAGAGACGAATATGACGTCACGACAAGAGATTCCATTCCCTTGAGTGTGTATATGCAAGGGGGGAGGGAATAGAGGCACCAGGAGAAATTTTCTGTGTGTGTGGTGTTTGTGTTGGTATGTGTGGGTGTGAGAATATAATGAGACGTGGGGGTAGAGGGTGTGTCACCGCGTGAGGTCCGGTGGGTCGAGGTGAGGCCCTTCGTTCGGTTCCGTCCTGTGCCACATTGGTCGGCCCATGACACATTTCGGAAGACCCATGGATGACTAGTCTTACAAGACAAAGATAGCAGAATTGTGAAGGACTCTGTGTCCACTGACAAAGCCGGCTAGGATTTGTAACCCTAGGTTATCAGACTAAGGTAACCCCTTTATCTCTGATATTACTATTCATGCAACCTAACTTTAAGGGGCATCCTACAGAATGCTCTGCTAGAATCATACTCGTCGATTAGGAAGAGAGGTGTGAGACAATGCATGAGAGACAGGCGTAAAGATAATGTGCGTACATGAGACACGTAGGTAGGTCCATGTATATAGAAAGGGTCGATGAGGATTGTGTGTGTGTATGTTTGCGAGAGGAAGAGTGCTTGTGATAAAGGTTAGTGAAAACAGTTGTAAATGGTTACGAGAGGGAGGGAGGGTTATATCTAGAGCATGTGTGCGAGAAAGACACCTCGGGAGAGAGTGTGTGAGCATGTGTGAGAGACCACCGATGGAGAGTGAAACTACACATAAAAGACTGCTCTACACATTGATTAAAGATATAAATTGTATCCAAATATTAGGATGGGATCATGATATTTGCAATTCGCGTACGGAGCAGTCATTGATCCATCAGACATCTAGATTCTATCGAATTTGAGCATGTCTATGTTATTATTCGACACAATTGATCCACATAGTTTGTATTTTGAACTCCAGACAATGCATCGCTTTAGCAATCGAATATAAACGTGAGTATAGTTCATGTTGTGTGTGTAAAGCACATTATACATAGGAAAGTTACACAATGGACATTATAAATAGCTACCTATGAACTAGCATACATTTGAATTCAACTTAAGGCGGTTTAAAAAAATTGAATTCAACATGAAGTCCATTCAATTATTTGAATTTGATATCATGGCATTTGTAAACCATACCTAAATTATGGGGGCACCAATCTTTGCTCTAATTTTGTACATAATAGCATATGTAGTCGTGTACAAAATAGATTCAAATTTAGCTCCTCCATTCCAAAATAATCGTAGTTATAGGATTTTCAAGTGTCAAAATTTCAAAAAGAAGTGGATAATTTAATGAGGTTTTCAAACATACAAGGTCAAATATAATGTTGTCTATTTAGGTCAATCCTCATAGTTCAAGAGTACTCTAAACGTGAATGCTTGTGTTTCAAAATTTCGAACGAAGCGCCAAAAGAGCCTCTACTCGCCCGAAACCGCGTGAGACCAATGTTTGGTAGTACAAGGAAATTACTTTTCTAATAACTCCGACCCGTGAAACCTACCGGCCCGACGTCCAAAGGTCTAAACCAGGGTAGGTTTGTAGCTTCATCTAGACGCCACGCAACCACCTCCGAAAAACATTCATACACAATGGCCGCCTAAGCACACATGCGCGCGGCCGAAATCACTCCCGCCCACTATTTGGGACACCTGGGATTACCATCCTACCCCCGACCTGCAGTAGGTCCGAAATTTAAGAGGGGGGCAAAGTTTGTACTTTCCCCAAATTTCAAACAAGCGCGTCCCATCTTCTGTTCAAAAAAGCCAAAAACAAGCGCATCCCAGACCAAAACATGGTTCCCCCACCCGTCTGATTCCCCATTCGTACTCCGTGGGTGCCAAAACTACCTCTCCACCAGCCGTGAAACCCCGGCGTCCTCCGTCCGCCACCCCAGCCCACCCATCAACTGCCGCCCTCCTCAATCACGCCAGAGCCGATACCCCGACGTTGTCGTCCACCGCAACCTCAACTGAAATGCCCTCCACGGCTAGTAGTTGAAGCCAAGGTCGAGCTGTCCGTACCCGAGCCAGTTCAACCACACCGTCCTGCGCCTCACCGCTGCCGCTCCAACTTCGCCACCCTCCACCGCACCGGAGTTGTTCCTGCTACGCCGTCCTTCGCCGCCTCGGATGTGCTTCCCCTTCGCTGACATACGGCCACGGCAACACAGTCAACAATTTGGCCATGGGTTCGTCCAAGCCTGCACCCTCCAGAACATCGGTTTCCCTGGTAAAAAGAAGAAGATCGGCACGGCATGTGGAGGTGACCACACCGGCAACCGTAGAAGGTACTCCTCTTCCCTTATTCATGCAAATATTACATCTCTGCTTGCACGGTATTCATCCCACAGAAGACACTAGTTGACCGCTTCTTCTTGATACTAGATGTTCCTAGTAACTCGCGATGCACAAGGTTTCTCCTCATATACTATTTCACCTTAGCTAGAGGTCCATCGCCCCCCTGAATTTCAATTTCTGGCCAGTTGATTCCCAATTAACGGAAGCATTCCCCGGCGTAACAGGCGCTAGTACGACTATTACGCCGGGGAAGCAGCGCTTTGGTGTTTATCTTAGGGGCGTGTGCGGCCTAGAGCTACTGGCGCCCGGTCTGGAGGTCGGCCGGGATTAAAGGGATGTCCTGGGGGCGCTTCCAAGCACGGCGGTGGTGTGAGGTCGATGGGAGGGTGGGGCGGCAGAGGCAGGGGTCTGGGCCGGTGGTCGCTGGCGGTTCGAGAAAGATCGTCAACAGTGACTGGCGGGAGGTAGACGAAGGCCATCTACCTGTTCCTTATAGATCAGACGGTTCATTAAAAAAATCTACTGACCTATTTATTTTCAGTCGACTGTTATCTTAGATATGACCACATGTGGTGGTGTGCTGGAGGAGTACCTGCATTTCCTGTGCTCATATATTACAAAATCATACGGAGTAGAATCTAATTTTCTTTGCCATGCAATGTTGTAGATCTATCATATGTCTCCTATCATTTATTTTTCAGCCACCTGCTATCTGCTACTTTTACAGTGCACTAGTTCTGCACACACTTCACCCATACTCTCACTATTGTGTTTTTATGCAAGGGTATTTCAGAGTCTGCCTCGAGATAAGCAAAAAAAAAAGAGACAAGTCGTGCCAGCTTTCTACGCGGCTAGGCACGGTGCTATAAAGGGTGCAGTGTCAGCTGATGGAGACGGTAAACGTTGCTCTGGAGTTGATGACCTCGCTCGCAATGAACCACCATCCCAGGTGCTTGCTTTAACTTCACGGTGTCATATGTGGTTGCATGTTCCATATGGTGTCTAGCTTGTATTCTAAAGGCCGAAGTCGGTCTTTATTAAGATAAGGAAAGATATTTTTTACATGTACCACCATCCTGTGAGCACCAAAAGACAAATAGCTAGTCAGGGCACTGCCCGAGCCAGTGACAAGCCTAGCAAAGACAGGCATCACCTGGAAGCCAACTAAAAAGCCGCGATGGTGGCGAAGCAGCCCACCTCCCACCAGGCTCTCAGGTCCTAGATGATCATGTTCACCACTCCATCTGGATGTCTAGCTTGTATTGCTTCCAATTTGGTTAAATTGCATCTGCTTAGCTTACACATTATACCTTTGAATATGACATGCCTTTCTGTTTTTGGTACATACTAGTACATCTGTGTATTAACCATGTTCTTACATCAAACTAATGTTCTTGTGTATCCCTCATCAATCACTTATGACGAGGCAGGCAGGCAAGGGGACTACTCCTCATTTAAAGAATGCATCGTCAGCCTCCCGACATGATTCTCAAGAAACAGAAATGCTAGATGAAGATAGTGAACGTAGCTCTGTAGTTGATTACAGCATTTCCCCTACACTAGCATCGCAGGTGCTTGCTCTAACTTGGCATCGTGATATGTGGTTGCATGTTGCATATGGTGTCTAGATTGTAATTCTTCCAATCTGGTTAAACTGCATGTGCTAGTCTGCTTAGCTTATACTCCCTCCGTCCCATAATATAAGACGTTTTTTGGCACTAAATTAGTGCCAAAAAACATCTTACATTATGGGACGGAGGGAGTACATTATACCTGTTAATGTGACATGCCTTCCTGTATTTAGTACATAGTACATCTGTCTATTAAGCATGTCCTTACATAAAACTATTGTTTTTTTGTATCCCGCATCAATCAATATGACGAGACACCTTCAGTATACGTAGTGCGATATTAGTTGCATCTTTCATATGATTTATAGCATGCGCTGCTTCTAATTTGTTGAAATTCCATTTATGATGGGACGCTTTTAACTTGGCAGAGTCATATTGGTTGCATCTTTCATGTGGTGTCTAGCTTGCATTGCTTCTTATTTGCTGGAATGGTTTCTGCTTAGTTTACACAAACAGTTGTGAACATGCCATGCCGTCCTGTTTTTCGTACATATTCCATCCTGGTATCATGTGTTTGCCTTACATCAAAGTAGTGATTGTCAGTATCATGCATGAATGAGTTCTGAAGAGAGAATTTTATTGTTTTTTCTTGTCGGTTTTACTTGACAATTCAAAATCAATAAAGCGGAAGGAAGTTAGCAAGGCAGGGGATAAAGGTTCTCCTTCCGAACGGAGGGCCTCTACAATTTCTACTCCTCCACACCTCCAAGATGATTTCCAAGACAACACATGCATAGACACTCAACAAAGCTGTGTTTATGATGAGCACGTCTCCCCTAGTGCAGCATCACTGGTGCTCCCTCTAACTTGGCACTATTATATGTGGTTGCACATTATGTGTGATGTCTAGCTTGTATTGCTTCTAATTTTGTTGAATTCCATCTACTTACTTTACACATTATACTTGAATAAGACACGTGTTCCGGTTTCTAGAACATACAATATCTGTCTATCACACCATGTTCTTACATCAAATTACTACTGTTGTCTAACTTGCAACAATCACTTATCATAAGACACGTTTGAATTCAGAGTGTGATATAGGTGACATCTCACATTCTGTTCTAGCTTGTACTACTAATTTGTTGAAATGGCACTTATGACGAGACAGTTTTAACTTGGTAGAGTGATATTCGTTGCATCTTTCATATGGTGTCTAGCTTTCATTGCTTTTAATTTGTTGAAATGCCTTCTCCTTAGTTTACACATCATAAGCTGTGAATATGCAATGTTGTGAATATGCAATGGCACTAATGACGAGAGACCTATAACATGGTAGTGTGATGTTGTTTGCATCTTGCATATGATTTATTTCCTGTACTGCTTCACATTTGTTTAAACGCCATTTATGATGAGACACTGTTAACTTGGCAGAGCAATATTTGTAGCATCTTTCATATGGTGTCTACCTTCCATTGCATTGCTTCTAATTTGGTGAAATGTCTTCTTCTTAGTTTACACATCATAGTTCTGGTTATCTCTTCCATCCTGTTTTTCATACATATTACATCCTCCTATCATGTGGTTGTCTCACATCAAAGTTCAGTTCGTCTACATCACGCATCAATTTGTTCTGAAAAACTAAATTGTTATTCGTTTTTCTTGTCATCTTGACTTAACATGGCACAGAGAAAGAGGAAGAAACACAGAATGGCAGGGAATGAGAAGCGGATGAATCCTACAGATTTTGCTGGTACCTGATGGTGCAATAGAAGGTCAAAGTCCAGCGGAAAATTCTACAAACACGGCATCCCATGCTACACGAGTTGCAAAAAAGCCAAACAGAAACAAATAGCTGCCACCAAACAAGCAGAGACAGCCCTAGTTCTTGCAACACCTACCACAGTACTACCAGCTACACGACTTACTCGTGCATCAACTGAGCTAGCAGCACGTTCCTGAGCTCCCTTGCCACCTGACACTACTTCCCAAGCACTCTTGACACAAGACAAGTTGGCAATATCAGATGAACCTTGTGAGCTTCAACAGCAAGAAGGTAGCTGCTGGAGTCAAGTTACAGTTGCATGCTTCTTTATATGTAGTCTCATAGTTTGATGTACACTAACACTTCCTAGGTTCGTTGTTGGACTAGCACCTAGGCGCAAGAGGAAACAAACATCAGGGATAATGCTCGATAGGTTAACTAAATCTAGAGGAGGAAGAATGGAGATCCATTTTGAGGCAGGTTTAAAAAGGCCACGTGATGCTACAGAGTCAGCCAAGTTAGTATCAGAGGCAGTGGTTGCCATTAGGTGTCATGTACATATCCTCCCAACATGGATTCAGTATAGGAATGACAAAGACGAAACCCAGTTCAACACCTTCCTCGACCATTTATCTGTAAGTATGGTTATGTATGGAAACTAGTACTATCGTCTTGCTCTGTCCCATACTTTCTAGGTTGCTGATAATGAGACTCCCATAATTTTCAACAGATGAGGTTCAAGTTGGATAGCCAAGATCATGCAACTAGACAAGCTTGCACCCATGTTTTCAAGTCTGCTCTGCGACAGTATCGGTATAACTTGAGAAAAACTCACTTTGAAGGCAAGGCTAACAGTGAACTTTCCCAAACATCTCCAGTGGAAAATATATCGGATGAAGACTGGAGGGGCCTTGTTAAACACTGGTCTGATCCGAAGTATCAGGTACATTATATATATGTGTGATCAGATCACATGTTGAAGTCCTATTTACGCATGTGTCACACAAATCTATCTTCTTGTAGGTGAACTGTTCAAAGAACAAGGCAACCGTACCAAAGTGAAATTCCAACAGACGACGGGATCTTGTAGCTATATTGCACACTGTGAGGCTCTTGTAATTAGCTTCTATTTCACTCTTTTTGTTGTACCATATTATCATATCTATATTGACTTGTTCAAAATGTAGAGGAAAGCCCGCAAGGACCAAAAAGTACCTGAACCAAATGATGTGGAAATCTTCAAGGACTGTCACACCAGCAAGAGGGGCATGACTACACCAGTCAAAGCCGCTGTTGTAAGTCCTTAATCCTCATGCCTTTTAACTACTACTTACTCTGACTTGTGCCTTGAACTGCATGGTTTGCAGCCAATATCTATTACTCTTTTCAATTTTATACACAATTGTCTTAGCATATCATTGCACCTTACAAGGTTCAAAAGAGAGGAGTGATGTTCCTTTGATCTTGACCTGTAATCTAGTTCCGTGCTGGACTTGCCCACACAACGTTACAATTGCATGTTTGTCTGTTCTCAGTTGTTTTGTGATATGAATGATGTCATACTATGCTTACCGTATTATAAACTTCGTCTCTTTATCCTTAGCCCTCAATACAATGTGAAGAAATAGACACTACATTAGCGATGGTACATGGTCATATGTTTGGAACCTGGTTTTATTATGTACTTTGTAATAAAATACAACTAATATTTTACATGGGTTCACCAGAATAAGTTCTGTATATAGACCAAAGCTATTTTGTTTGGTTTTGCTGCCTCCTTAATATCTTCTGTTCTGGTACTACTAATGTAAAACCTCAACTTTTCTGTGAGCTATGGAAAATATGGTGGAACCGCCACCTTCTGAAGGTGGCGAGGCAACTATAACCGCAATGTCAGCTCTTGCTGCAGTGGGTCAGTACCTATCCACTAACAGTGCCAAAAGCACGTTCCTGCGTAATACTGGGTTGGTTGTTAAGGCAATATTGTCCAAACTGCCTCATGATCAAGATATGCAAGCTCAAAGCAATGTTGTATCTGCGCTCCAGACACAAGTCCATTCCCTAACAGAGGCCCTTTGTGAAACAAGGAGAAACATTGCTCAATATCGTCAAGATATGCATGGTTTTGAAACCAGACTATCAGACATTTGCTATGTTGTTCAGGAGCCTAGGGGAAATGAAGGCGAGGGTTATGGTGCTCCATCGGACAATACAGCATGAAAACATAACAGTCAGGTCAAATGAACTGAGCTTTTGAACTTCTGGTGGTGCATTTATCTGCTAGACTGTTAAGTTTTATGCCAACCTTCCTTTTGTTATATAGTTGTAATTTGTTTTGGTGCGATACAAAATTTATTCTTAACATGCAGCCACCGGCTGAAGAAAGCAGCAAGCCCTTTTTGTATAGTGTAGGGTGTTCCCTATATTTGCACTGGTGGCGATCTTTGATGCCGAGTGGACGTAATCTGTGCAATCGCCTTAATAGCCTAGCGTT
Organism: Triticum dicoccoides; assembly: GCF_002162155.2. Lineage (NCBI taxonomy): Eukaryota > Viridiplantae > Streptophyta > Magnoliopsida > Poales > Poaceae > Triticum > Triticum dicoccoides. The sequence continues at coordinate 164,726,581 of NC_041381.1, forward strand.
AGTTCCGGGCTTATTTATTTCCTAGCCTTCTTTTTCCCTGGTTTGCTAGTGGCCGCAACTACCATGCGCCACATACGGGTCGTAGGATCCATGGGTCTCCTATGGGCCGTCGATAAATGGTCATGTAATCGGTGGGCCTTGGGCCGTCGATAAATGGGCCTGTAATCGGTGGGCCTCGGGCCGTCGGATAAATGGGTCTACATGGGCCGTAATCGGGCGTAATTGGTATCGGCCCAGCATGGTAACGGGCCGTTAACAGGTCGTAGGACTGCAAAGGCTTAATTCTCTCACAGGCATAACGGGTCGTTAAAGGGCCAGAATATAGGACGGGCTGGAAACGGCGCAACGGGTTAACAGGCCAGAAACGGGCCGACTCTTGCCATGGGTCGAATTTGGCCCAATAGGGTAACAGGCCAGGACGGGCCGACTCTTGCCATGGGCCGAATTTGGCCCATTAGGGGAACATGCCAGTAACGGGCCGACTCTTGCCATGGGCCGAATTTGGCCCATTAGGGGAACATGCCAGTAACGGGCTGGAAGTAATCGAGGGCCGAAAAGGAGCCCAAGAACGTATAGGCCGTCAATAGGCCGAAAGCTAACACGGGCTGGAAACGGCCAATGTAAATCACGGGCCGTTAATGGTTACAAAGAAAATTACTGTTCATTATGGGCTAGAGTCACCATGGGCCTGTAAAGGGCCGAAAGATACGAAGGCCTCATATGGGCCGAAAGACGTCGTGGGCCATACATGGGCCGAAAGTGAAATGGGCTGGTGTTATATTCGACGGCCCACATGACGTTGTTGGGCCGATTTCCTTTAGGGCCTAACGGGCTGTGAGTTAACGGGCCGTAAAATGGGCTATTTGCGATGAGACCATTAACAGGCTTTTCATGGGCCAGCCTGTTAACTTTTGACCAAGTCAAACGGGCCGGCTTTGTAAGCTAAATGGGCCAATGGTGGGCCGTGGCACGTGTCGACATATCATAGGCGCCTATCTGACCCACTGACGAGCTAACACGTGTTTCGTTCGGCCAATAAGAATTTTACACATGGAAATTTCCCATTGGTCGGGGCTGTTAACGGGTTATCGGATCCAAAACCCGACCCGATATCTTAACGGCGTTCCGTTACGGTGGATGCCACGTGTCGGTCACCCTTGACGAAAGCACTTCTGTGATGCGTGATTTATCGTCATGGAAGTGGACACTTCCGTGATGATAATTTTGGTAATGTCATGGAACACTTCTACGACAGCACAGGTATGACTATCTTGATTCTGTCATAAAATCGTCATGGATGTACATGCATGACAAAAAACGCGACCTACTGTGACAAACGCGTATCATCACGGAAGTGTATTTTTTTGTAGTGTTGTTACCATCACTCTAAATTTCTGCATGATCTCCTTACATAATATCACCATATTTTTTTCGTGTGCATGTCAGATATTGTACACAGTCATGCTGAACATGTAGAGAAAAATACAAGAGTTTTACCCGGCAATACAATGTCATGTAGACATGGCTCCATGGTGGGTTCAATGGCCAACCCTCCCCACCCCTCTCCAGATTGTAATCTAGAGGAAGATATTTGTTCTGAGGCGGATTCAGACGCCGCTGACCACTCCTATTTGCCCCCCAAGGTGTTTGCTCTACCTTGGCATGATGATGTTAGTCATATCATGCATATGTTGCCTTATAGTGCCTACTTTTGACATCATATATGTCATCTGCTTAGTTTAGACATGTTCTGTAATGCCACCTGTTTAGTTTCTATATCATATATGGGGATTATGCAGTCTCATGTCTTTTAGCCAGCCATAATATATGTGAAATGTGCAATGTCATCCTGTTTAACCAGGCATCATATATTTGAATGATATCTTGCCCATCCTTTTTTCCATTACATTTCCATTTGTCAACAATGTTTGTACATTAAACTACTCTTCCTGTGAATCAGCCATTTGGGTGGGAGATGGAAAAATCTGGGGTGAAAACGAGGCCTTCAGAGCAGACAGTGCTACCTGTCGAAGCAGATCTCTTGTTGGGTCCCGATAGCTCCTCAGAGATGGATTCAGAGACAGATGACCAGTCCTATTCCCCCACCGATGTGTATGCTCTAACTTGGCACAGTTATACTGCTCATATCATGCATATGGTGTCTTGCATTGCATAGTTTAGACATCATATACACAATATTCAACACCATGTTCTTAGTTCAGACATCATATCGAATGCCCTCCGTTTAGCATATAAATCACATATGTGAATTAAATGATGCGATCCTGATTACTTAGATAACATGTAGGTGAATTATGTCATGCGATCCTGTTTAGTTATTCATCATATCTTTGAATTATGTTATGCTATGCTATCTAGTTTAGATGCACATCATATATGTGAAATTATGTCATGCTATCCGTTTTACTTAAACAATATACATGTCAACTATTTTATGACCTCTTTTTTCCACACTATCTATTGCATCTGCCTCTCATACAATGTCTGTACATTCAACTATGTTTCCTGTTTATCAGCCATTTGAATTGGAGCGGGTGATGCCAGTATCTAGCGGACTAAAAACACGGTCTTCAAATGAAACTGTGCTACCTCTTGGTGGAGATAGCACCCCGGTTGTACATGCACGAGAACCAGCCCTACCACACATAATCCAAACTCTCGCAGATTGTACCCCTACTACGATGGACAGAGAACCAGCTTCACCCAATCTAACCCCAACCCCAGCAGATAGTAACCCAGTTCCTGTTGACACATCACCATCTCCACCACAGAGCTCCCAAACAAGAGCAGTTAGTAAGGCAGCTCCAGTGCCCAAAGGGCAAGTACTACCACGGCGAACCCCAGCTCCACCAGTTAGTACGCCTATTCCTGTGGAGGAAGCACAACCAGCTAGTCGTAGTTTAGCATCTATCGCATTTGGTGTTGTTAAATCGTATGTGTGTATCTTCCATCTTGGAAATATTATACTAAAGATGAAGGAAAATGCCAGTTGCAGGTGTTTGTCCAGGAGTTATGTGTAAGTAATGTTATTCATGGCAATTACTTTACTTTGTCCCATACATCCTACCTCCATGATGATTATAATACAGCAAATTTTCCCATTTTTATCTATAGAGAAGGAACGATTTGGAAACTCGGGATGAGGTAACCTGTGCTAATACCTCTGCTATCTTCAAGAATGCTTGGTGGCAGTATCGGAATTACCTGAAGAAAACGTACTTCACCGGCAAAGAAACTCATCAAATTCCCTTACGTTCTCCTGAGACACATTTACTGGACAATGACTAGGAACACCTTGTTCTCTACTGGTCCCGAACCAAGAATGTGGTAAGGTCTATGAGCTCATTTTCTATTTTTAAGTACTATATTCTTGCGTCTTACTGTACTCTGTTAATGTAGAACAAGTGCCTAAACCTGAAGAACAAGTGTTCTAATTTAACATTCCATTGCTATCATAGTTCAAAAAAGGGCTAAGCGTTAATTGTGTGTTTTGCCACCACCTTGCGCTTTACTAACCAAAGCGCATGCTTATGCGCAGTTATGCACAGATTAAGCGTAGTTATGCACAATGCGTTTTGCCAACGCCCTAGAGCCTAGGCGCGCTTAAGCGCTCGCTGAGGCACGCCTTTTTTAACTATGATTGCTATCGTGCATACTAGTTTGCTCTTGTATCACTGTATTTACTCATACAAACTTATTTTTAAATTGAAGGATCCAATCGAAACTCCAATGGCACAGCAGGTATGTTCACGCATGTTTTTTTAACAGGTTTGCTCTTATCAATAGCTCTGTTGATTTCAATTAATTGTGTATACAGTTGACTTCTCATATCATGCACATTACTAGCATCACAAGAGAGCCAATAGTGTTGGTGTACATGTACACCCGTGGTACCCATCTGAAATCTTGTTGTGCCATGTAGTTTCCCATGCGTGTATTCTTTCACTGCTGCTTTGTCTTGAACTGATATGATTTGAACCATGTCTCTATTTTGATTCGGCAAGATAATGCAATGACCATAGGACATAGATATATGTTTGTTTGATGCTTTTATTATGTACTAGTACTTGGCAATAGAATACTTGGTAGTTTAATCCTGTCCACCTTACTAATGAACTGGTTCACCAAAATGAGTTTCATATACTATTACATGCTAAACCTGTTATGTGTCTGCTTGTTTCTTCTTTTAGAATGCTGACAGAATATTGGGGAAGAGTGCCTTATTAAGCAATGGTAAAGGAAGTAATGTAGACAAGGTTCAGGATAGTGACACATCCTTGTTAGTCTCCAACAAAGCTCATAAAATGACTAAGGAAGACTATCTTGAAGACAGTGAGACAACCCCAAAGTCCTATCTTGGTTTAGTGTTCGAGTTACTGTCCACTACCGCTTGCACAAGCTATTCAAACTAACTGTCTGAATCAGTTTGGTTTCTTGAGTCTCAACTACAAGTTGAAATACATCGATCAGCTGTGCTGCGAAAAGAAGTGGAAGGACTGCGGAAGTCCCTGGAGCATTCAGATGCATACTTTCTAGTGCAACAGCAAGCGTTGGAGGATTTTAGCGCCAAACGGGACAAAGCTAATAAGCTTGCTAAGCTTATTGCCAGCATGGTGGATACCCAGGATAACGTTTCTTGAGCTCTTTTGAAGTTGTTTCAGTTATGCTCTTGTTTTGCTGCCGCATTTATTTGCACTGGTGGCCAATTTTGATGGCCAGTGTATGTAATATGTTGCTTTGTTCCTATATTTGCACTGGTGGCGAACTTTGCTGCCTAGTGGATGTAATATGTGTAATAGCGGTAATAGGCTAGTGTTAATTGCTTGCTTATTTATTTCCTTATTGTCTTGTTTAATTGTTTGCTTGTAGTCATTGCAGTTCTTTTTCTGTGTTTTTCTAGTGGCCACAATAACCTATTTTTGGTAACTAGGCCAAAATAATCATGGCAACACACGGACTGTTGTAACCATGGGCCTCCTGCGGGCTGTATGATCCATGGGCCTTCTACAGGCCATAGGATCCATTGGCCTTCTATATGGGTTGTAGGATCCATGGGCCTTCTACGGGTCGTACGATCCATGGGCCTTCTACCGGCCGTACAATCCATGGGCTTTTTACGGGCCATAGGATCCATGGGCCTTCTACGGGGCGTATCATCATTTCGCCAATCATGGGTCGTACTATTCATGAATCATAACGGGCCGTTAATAGGACGTATTTGATAACTCTATGAAAATAGCCCAACGGTTTTTTACATGAAATCGGCCCAACGTATTAACGGGCCACAAACGGGCCGACTGTAACGACGGGCTGAATTTGGCCCACAAGCAGAAAATGACAGTAACATGCCGTAAGTAACCGAATGCTGGAAATGAGCCCAAGAATAAATGGGCCCTGAGAAGGCCGAAAGATAACTTGGGCTGGGAACGGCCCAATGGAATAATGGGCCTTTAATGGGTATAAAGTGATACAATGTTCATTACGGGCCAGTTTCACCACAGGCCGTTAATGGGCCAAGAGTTACAAAGGGCCTCATATGGGCCAAAAGACGTCATGGGCCATACATGGGCCGGATGTTAAAACGGGTTGGAATCATATTGGACAGCCCAGATGACGCTACTGGGCCTAATTCGGAGAGGTCATAACGGCCCCTGGGTTAGCGGGTTGTAAATGGGCTATATGCGAACAGGCCGTTAACAGGCTTTCCTTGGGCTGGCCCGCCACCTTTTGACCAAGTCAAACGGGCCGGCCTTTTCACACGAATGGGCCTCTGTTGGGCCATGCCACGTGTCGATGTATCATAGGCGCCTTGGGTCCAATGAGTGGATGACATCTGTCCCAACGGTGAGCCGACACGTGTTTCCTCCAGCCAATGATGATTTTACATGTGGAAAGTCCCCATTGGTCGGGGCTGTTAACGGGTTATCGGATCCAAAACCGGACCCGATAGCTTAACGGTGTTCCATTACGGTGGATGCCACGTGTTGGTCACCCTTGACGAAAGCACTTCTGTGACGCGCGATTTATCGTCGTGGAAGTGGACACTTCCGTGATGATAATTTTGGTAATGTCATGGAACACTTCTACGACAGCACAGGTATGACTATCTTGATTCTGTCATAAAATCGTCATGGATGTACATGCATGACAAAAAACGCGACCTACTGTGACAAACACATATCATCACAGAAGTGTATCTTTTTTTTGTAGTGATGGTTCGCAAGTATCAAATGATTCATAATCAATTGATTCCAAAAGCCCATCAGCATGGAGTTTCTTCATCCGCTTTACACCAATATGACCTAAACGGCAGTGCCACAAGTATGTTGCATTATCATTATCAAGTTTCCATCTTTTGGCATCAATATTATGAATATGTGTATCACTACGATCGAGATTCAATAAACCACTAACATTGGGTGTATGACCACAGAAGGTTTTATTCATGTACCAGAATAACAATTATTCTCTATCTTAAATGAATAACTGTATTGCAATAAACACGATGCTATCTTGTTCATGCTCAACGCAAACACAAAATAACATTTATTTAGGTTCAACACTAATCCCAAAAGTATAGAGAGTGTGTAATGATGATCATATAAATCTTGGAACCACTTCCAACACACATTGTAACTTCACCTTCAACTAGTCTCCATTTATTCTGCAACTCCCGTTTCGAGTTACTAATCTTAGCAACTGAACAGGTATCAAATACCCAGGGGCTACTACAAGCACTAGTAAGGTACACATCAATAATATGTATATCAAATATACCTTTGTTCACTTTGCCATCCTTCTTATCCGCCAAATATCTGGGGCAGTTCCGCTTCCAGTGATCATTCCCTTTGCAGTAGAATCACTCGATTTCAGGCTTGGGTCTAGCTTTGGGCTTCTTCCCGGGAGTGGAAACTTGCTTGCCATTCTTCTTGAATTTCCCTTTCTATCCATTGCCCTTTTCTTGAAACTAGTGGTCTTGTTAACCATCAACACATGATGCTCTTTCTTGATTTCTACCTTCACCGATTTCAGCATCGCGAAAAACTCGAGAATCGTTTTCTTCATCCCTTGCATATTATAGTTCATCACGAAGTTCTAGTAGCTTGGTGATAGTGACTAGAGAACTCTGTCAATCACTATCTTATCTGGAAGATTAACTCCCACTTGATTCAAGCGATTGTAGTACCCAGACATTCTGAGCACATGCTCACTAATTGTGTTATTCTCCTCCATCTTGTAGGCAAAGTACTTGTCAGAGGTCTCATACCTCTCGACATGGGCATAAGTCTAAAATACCAATTTCAGCTCTTGGAACATCTCATATGCTTTGTGGCGTTCAAAACATTTTTAAAGTCCCGGTTCTAAGTCGTAAAGCATGGTGCACTAAACTATCAAGTAGTCATCATACTGAGCTTGCCAAACGTTCATAACGTATGTATCTGCTCCTGCAATAGGTTTGTCACATAGCGGTGCATCAAGGACATAATTCTTCTATGCAACAATGAGGATAATCCTCAGATCACAGACCCAGTCTGCATCATTGCTACTATCATCTTTCAACTTTTCCTCTAGGAACATATCAAGAAACATAGGAGAGTTGCAACGCGAGCTATTGATCTACAACATAATTTGCAAATACTATCAGGACTAAGTTCATGATAAATTAAAGTTCAATTAATCATATTACTTAAGAACTCCCACTTAGATAGACATCCCTCAAGTCATCTAAATGATACGTGATCCAAATGAACTAAACCATATCCGATCATCACATGAGATGGAGTAGTCATCAATGGTGAACATCTCTATATTGATCATATCCACTGTATGATTCACGTTCGACCTTTCGGTCTCCAGTGTTCCGAGGCCATGTCTGTACATGCTAGGCTCGTCAAGTTTAACCCAATTATTCCGCATGTGCAAAACTAGCTTGCACCCATTGTATTTGAACATAGAGCTTATCACACCCCATCATCACGTGGTGTCTCAGCACGAAGAACTTTCACAACGGTGCATACTCGGGGAGAACACTTATACCTTGAAATTTAGTTAAGGGATCATCTTATAATGCTACCGCCATACTAAGCAAAATAAGATGCATAAAGATAAACATCACATGCAATCAAAATATGTGACATGATATGGCCATCATCATCTTGCGCTTTTGATCTCCATCACCAAAGCAACATCATGATCTCCATCGTCACTGGCTTGACACCTTGATCTCCATCGTAGCTTCATGGTCGTCTCGCCAACTATTGCTTCTATGACTATCGCTACCGCTTAGTGATAAAGTAAAGCAATTACATGGCGTTTGTATTTCATACAATAAAGCGACAACCATATGGCTCTTGCTAGTTGCTGATAACTTTAACAAAACATGATCATCTCATACAACAACGTCTATCACATCATGTCTTGACCATGTCACATCACAACATGCCCTGCAAAAACAAGTTAGACATCCTCTACTTTGGAGTTGCAAGTTTTACGTGGCTGCTACGGGCTTGTAGCAAGAACCATACTTACCTACGGCACAAAAACCACAATGGTGATTTTTCAAGTTTGTTGTTTTAACCTTCACAAGGACCATCCACAGTCAAATTCGATTCAATTAAAGTAGGAGAAACAGACACCCACCAGCCACCTTTATGCAAAACTAGTTGCATGTTTGTCGGTGGAACCGGTCTCATGAACATGGTCATGTAAGGTTGGTCCGGGCCGCTTCATTCAACAATACCGGCGAATCAAGATAAGACATTGGTGGTAAGCAGTATGACGATCATCGCCCACAACTCTTTGTGTTCTACTCGTGCATATCATCTACGCATAGACCTAGCTCGGATGCCACTGTTGGGGAACGTAGCATGCAATTTGAAAAAAATTCCTACGCTCATGCAAGATCTATCTAGGAGATGCATAGCAATGAGAGGGGGAGAGTGTGTCTACATACCCTCGTAGACCGAAAGCGGAAGCGTTTGCTCAACGCGGTTGATGTAGTCGAACGTCTTCTCGTTCCGACTGATCGAGTACCGAACGTATGGCACCTCCGAGTTCTGCACACGTTCAGCGTGATGACGTCCCTTAAGCTCCTGATCCAGCAGAGGGTCGAAGGAGTAGATGAGTGATGCGTCTCCAACGTATCTATAATTTTTGATTGTTCCATGCTATTATATTACCCGTTTTGGATGTTTATGGGCTTTACTTTATACATTTATATCATTTTTGGGACTAACCTACTAACCGGAGGCCCAGCCCATATTGTTGTTTTTTTGCCTATTTCAATGTTTCGAAGAAAAGGAATATCAAATGGAGTCCAAATGCAATGAAACCTTCGGGAGCGTGATTTTTGGAACGAACGTGATCCAGAAGATTTGGAGTGCAAGTCAAGAAGCAGCCGAGGTAGCCACAAGGGTGGAGGGCGCGCCCACCCCTACAGGGTGCGCCCCCTCCCCCTATCCCGTGGGCCCCTCGGGCAGCCACTGACCTACTTTTTCCTCCTATATATACCCACGTACCCTGAGAACATCAGAAAAAGCCACGAAAACCTAATTCCACCGCCACAACCTTTTGTATCCGCGAGATCCAATCTTGGAGCCTTCGTCGGTGCTCCGTCGGAGGGGGAATCGACCATGGAGGGCTTCTACATCAACACCATAGCCCCTCCGATGAGTTGTGAGTAGTTTACCACAGACCTTCGGGTCCATAGCATTAGCTAGATGGCTTCTTCTATCTTTTTCGATCTCAATACCATGTTCTCCTCAATCTTCTTGGAGATCTATTCGATGTAACTCTTTTTGCGGTGTGCTTGTCGAGATCCGATGAATTGTGGGTTTATGGTCAAGTTTATCTATGAGAAATATTTGAATCTCCTCTGAATTCTTTTATGTAGATTGAGTTATCTTTGCAAGTCTCTTCGAATTATCAGTTTGGTTTGGCCTACTAGATTGATCTTTCTTGCTATGGGAGAAGTGCTTAGCTTTGGGTTCAATCTTGCAGTGTCCTTTCCCAGTGACAGCAGGGGCAGCAAGGCATGTATTGCATTGTTGCCATCGAGGATAATAAGATGGGGTTTATATCATATTGCATGAGTTTATCCCTCTACATCATGTCATCTTTCTTAATGGGTTACTCTGTTCTTTATAAACTTAATACTCTAGATGCATGTTGGATAGCGGTTGATGTGTGGAATAATAGTAGTAGATGCAGGAAAGAGTCAGTCTACTTGTCACAGACGTGATGCCTATATACATGATCATGCCTAGATAATCTCATAATTATTCGCTTTTCTATCAATTGCTCGACAGTAATTTGTTCACCCATCGTAATACTTATGCTATCTTGAGAGAAGCCACTAGTGAAACCTATGGCCCCCGGGTCCATCTTTTATCATATAAGCTTTCAGTCTACTTTTATTTGCATCTTTACTTTTCCAATCTATATCATAAAATACCAAAAAAATATTTATCTTATCATGCTATCTCTATCATATCTCACTTTTTCAAGTGGCCGTGAAGGGATTGACAACCCCTTTATTGTGTTGGTTGCAAGTTCTTTGTTTGTTTGTGTAGGTGCGTGAGACTTTTGAGGAGCCTCCTACTGGATTGATACCTTTGTTCTCAAAAACTGAGGGAAATACTTATGCTGCTATTGATGCATCACCCTTTCCTCTTCAAGGAAAACCAACGCAAGCTCAAGACGTAGCAAGAAGGATTTCTGGTGCCGTTGCTGGGGAGGTCTTCGCTCAAGTCAAGACATACCAAGTACCCATCACAAACTCATCTCCCTCGCATTTACATTATTTGCCATTTGCCTCTCGTTTTACTCTCCCCCACTTCACCCTTGCCGTTTTATTTGCCCTCTCTTTCCCAATCTCCTCTCTTTTTCGCTTTCCTTTTTCTGTTTGCTTGTGTGCGGATTACTTGTCGCCATGGCACAAGATAATACCAAATTGTGTGGTTTCTCCAATACCAATAATAATGATTTCCTTAGTACTCCGATTGCTCCTTTTAATGATGTTGAGTCTTGTGAAATCAATACTGCTTTGCTGAATCTTGTTATGAAAGATCAATTCGCCGTCCTTCCTAGTGAAGATGCCGCTACCCATCTAAACAACTTTGCTGATTTTTGTGATATGCAAAAGAAGAAAGATACGGATAATGATATTGTTAAATTGAAGTTATTTCCGTTTTCCCTTAGAGATCGTGCTAAAGTTTGGTTTTCGTCTTTGCCTAAAAATAGTATTGATTCTTGGAACAAGTGCAAAGATGCTTTTATCTCGAAGTATTTTCCTCCCGCTAAGATCATCACTCTTAGGAACGATATTATGAATTTTAAACAACTTGATCATGCATGTTGCCCAATCTTGGGAAAGAATGAATTGATGATTCGCAATTGCCCTACTCATGGTTTGAATTTATGGATGATCATACAAAAATTTTATGTCGGATTTAATTTTGCTTCTAGAAATCTTTTAGATTCGACCGCGGGAGGCACGTTTATGGAAATCACTTTATGATATGCTACAAAACTCCTTGATAATATTATGGCTAATTATTCTCAATGGCACACCGAAAGATCTACTAGTAAAAAAGTGCATGCTATAGAAGAAATTAATGTTTTGAGTGGAAAGATGGATGAACTTATGAGATTGTTTTCTACTAAGAGTGCTCCTATTGATCCCAATGATATGCCTTTGTCTACTTTGATTGAGAATAATAATGAATCGATGGATGTAAATTTTGTTGGTAGGAATAGTTTGGAAACAATGCTTATAGAGGAAACTTTAATCCTAGACCGTTCCCTAGTAATTCCTCTAACAATTATGGAAATTCCTACAATAATTCGTATGGTAATTTTAATAAGATGCCCTCTGATTTTGAGAATTGTGTGAAAGAATTTATGATTTCTCAAAAGAATTTTAATGCCTCGCTTGAAGAAAAATTGCTCAAAGTTGATGATTTGGCTAGGAACGTTGATAGACTTTCACTTGATGTTGATTCTCTGAAACTTAGATCTACTCCTCCTAAGCATGATATCAATGAGTCTCTCAAAGCTATGAGAATTTCCATTGACGAGTGCAAAGAAAGAACCGCTAGATTGCGTGCTAAGAAAGATTGCTTTGTAAAGGCGTGTTCTTCTAGTTTCCATGAAAAATGATGAAGATCTTAAAGTTATTGATGTGTCCCCTATTAGATCTTTGTTTTGCAATATGAATGTTAATAATAATGGGACTAGAGAAGAGTCAACTTTAGTTAAAAGGCGTCCCAATGATTCGGAGTTTTTAGATCTTGATGCTAAATTTGGTAAAATTGGGATTGGAGAGGTCAAGACTTTAAATAGCATTGAACCCACTATCTTGGATTTCAAGGAATTTGATTATGATAATTGTTCTTTAGAAGGTTGTATTTCCTTGTTGCAATCCGTTGTGAATTCTCCTCATGCTTATAGTCAAAATAAAGCTTTTACCAAACATATTGTTGATGCCTTGATGCAATATTTTGATGAAAAACTTAATTTGAAAGTTTCTATACCTAGAAAACTTAATGATGAGTGGGACCTACTATAAATATTAAAATTAAAGATCATGAGTGTTATGCTTTGTGTGATTTGGGTGCTAGTGTTTCCACGATTCCGAAAACTTTATGTGATATTCTCGGTTTACATGATCTTGATGATTGCTCTTTAAATTTGCACCTTGAGGATTCCACCATTAAAAAGCCAATGGGAAGGATCAATGATGTTCTCATTTTTGCAAATAGAAATGTTGTGCTCGTAGATTTTATTGTTCTTGACATAGATTGCAATCTTTCTTGCCCTATTATTCTTGGTAGACCTTTCCTTAGAATGATTGGTGTGATTATTGATATGAAGGAAGGGAATATTAGATTACAATTTCCATTAAGGAATGGCATGGAGCACTTTCCAAGAAAGAAAATTAAATTACCTTATGAATCTATCATGCGAGCTACTTATGAATTGAGTGCCAAAGATGGCACTACTTAGATCTATCCTCGCTTTTATGCCTAGCTAGGGGCGTTAAACGATAGCGCTAGTTGGGAGGCAACCCAATTTTATTTGTGTTTTTTGTTTTTGTTTTTGTTTAGTAATAAAGTTTGCATCTACCTTCTGTTTAGATGTGTTTTTATGTTTTAATTAGTGTTTGTGCCAAGTAGAACCTATAGGATAACCTATGGTGATAGTTAATTTGATTCTGCTGAAAAACAGAAACTTTGCGCGCACGAAATTTGTTTTGTTAAATCACAGAAATGTGCTTTTGCGTTGATTCTTTTTGCTGTAGATCAAAAGACAAATTTCCCAGGACTTACTATTTTTGTGGGAATTTTAGAGTTCCATAAGTATTCGTGGGTTACAGATTGCTACAGACTGTTCTGTTTTTGACAGATTCTGTTTTTCGTGTGTTGTTTGCTTATTTTGATGCATCTATGGCTAATATTAAGTGCTATGAACCATAGAGAACTTGGAATACAGTAGGTTTAACACCAATATAAATAAATAATTAGTTCATTACAGTACCTTATGTGGTGGTTTTGCTTTCTTTCACTAACAGAGCTTATGAGATTTCCTGTTGAGTTTTGTGTTGTGAAGTTTTCAAGTTTTGGGTAAAGATTTGATGGACTATGGAATAAGGAGTGGAAAAAGCCTAAGCTTGGGGATGCCCATGGCACCACAAGATATTCAAGAATATCCAAAAGCCTAAGCTTGGGGATGCCCCCGGAAGGCATCCCCTCTTTCGTCTTCGTTCATTGGTAACTTTACTTGGAGCTATATTTTTATTCGCCACATGATATGTGTTTTGCTTGGAGCGTCTTGTATGATATTAGTTTTTGCTTTTTAGTTCATCACAATCATCCTTGATGTAGACACCTTTTGGGAGAAGCCCACTTGATTAGAATTTATTAGAATACTCTATGTGCTTCACTTATATCTTTTGAGCTAGATAGTTTTTGCTCTAGTGCTTCACTTATATCTTTTAGAGCATGGCAGTGGCTTAATTTTGAAGAATTGTTGATCTCTCATCTTCACTTATATTATTTTGAGAGTCTCTTAGAACAGCATGGTATTTGCTATGGTTATAAAATTGGTCCTAGAATGGTAGGCATCCAAGTTGGGTATAATAAAAACTATCATAGAAAGTGAATTGGATGCTATGATCAATTTGATACTTGATAATTGTTTTGAGATATGGAGGTAGTGATATTAAAGTCATGCTAGTTGGGTGATTATGAATTTAAAGAATGCTTGTGTTGAAGTTTGTGATTCCCGTAGCATGCACGTATGGTGAACCGCTTTGTGATGAAGTTGGAGCACAATTTTATTTATTGATTGTCTTCCTTATGAGTGGCGGTCGGGGACGAGCGATGGTCTTTTCCTACCAATCTATCCCCCTAGGAGCATGCGCGTAATACTTTTTTTTAATGACTTGTAGATTTTTGCAATAAGTATATGAGTTCTTTTGACTAATGTTGAGTCCATGGATTATACGCACTCTCACCCTTCCACCATTGCTAGCCTCTCTTGTGCCGCGCAACTTTCGCCGGTACCATACACCTACCATATACCTTCCTCAAAACAGACACCATACCTACCTATTATGGCATTTCCATAGCCATTCCGAGATATATTGCCATGCAACTTTCAACTGTTCCGTTTATATGACACGCGTCATTATCATCATATTGCTCTTTGCATGATCATGTAGTTGACATCGTATTTGTGGCAAGGCCACCTTCATAATTTTCATACATGTCGCTCTTGATTCATTGCATATCCCGGTACACCGTCGGAGGCATTCATGTAGAGTCATATCTTGTTCTAAGTATTGAGTTGTAATTCTTGAGTTGTAAGTAAATAAAAGTGTGATGATCTTCATTATGAGAGCATTGTCCCAGTGAGGAAAGGATGATGGAGACTATGATTCCCCCACAAAGTCGGGATGAGACTTCAGACTAAAAAAGAGAAAGAAAAAAAAAAGAAAGGCCAAAAAGAAAGAAAAAAAGGGAAGGCCAAAAGAAAAGAAAAAAAGAGAAAGAAAAAAAGAAAAGAAAAGAAAAAAATGAGAGAAAAAGAGAGAAGGGACAATGCTACTGTCCTTTTACCACACTTGTGCTTCAAAGTAGCACCATGATCTTCATGATAGAGAGTCTCCTATGTTGTCACTTTCATATACTAGTGAGAATTTTTCATTATTGAACTTGGCTTGTATATTCCAATGATGGGCTTCCTCAAAATGCCCTAGGTCTTCGTGAGCAAGCGAATTGGATGCACACCCACTTAGTTTCTTTTGTTGAGCATTCATACATTTATAGCTCTAGTGCATCCATTGCATGGTAATCCCTACTCACTCACATTGATATCTATTAATGGGCATCTCCATAGCCCGTTGATACGCCTAGTTGATGTGAGACTGTCTTCTCCTTTTTGTCTTCTCCACAACCACCATTCTATTCCTCGTATAGTGCTATCTCCATGGCTCACGCTCATGTATTGTGTGAAAGTTGAAAAGTTTGAGATTACTAAAGTATGAAACAATTGCTCGGCTTGTCATCGAGGTTGTTCATGATTAAATACTTTGTGTGATAAAGATAGAGCAACAGCCAGACTATATGATTTTGTAGGGATAACTTTCTTTAGCCATGTTATTTTGAGAAGACATGATTGCTTGATTAGTATGCTTGAAGTATTACTATTTCTTATGTCAATATGAACTTTTATTTTGAATCATTTGGATCTGAACATTCATGCCACAATAAAGAAAATTAAATTGAGAATTATGCTAGGTAGCATTCCACATCAAAAATTCTGTTTTTATCATTTACCTACTCGAGGATGAGCAGGAATTAAGCTAGGGGATGCTTGATACGTCTCGAACGTATCTATAATTTTTGATTGTTCCATGCTATTATATTACCCGTTTTGGATGTTTATGGGCCTTACTTTATACATTTATATCATTTTTGGGACTAACCTACTAACCGGAGGCCCAACCCGTATTGCTGTTTTTTTGCCTATTTTAGTGTTTCGAAGAAAAGGAATATCAAACGGAGTCAAAATGCAATGAAACCTTCGGGAGCGTGATTTTTTGGAACGAACGTGATCCAGAGGACTTGGAGTGCAAGTCAAGAAGCAGCCGAGGCGGCCACGAGGGTGGAGGGCGCCCACCCCTACAGGGCGCACCCCCTATCTCGTGGGCCCCTCGGGCGGCCACCGACCTACTTCTTCCTCCTATATATACCCACATACCCCAAGAACATCAGAAAAAGCCACAAAAACCTAATTCCACCGCCGCAACCTTCTGTATCCGCGAGATCCCATCTTGGAGCCTTCGCCGGCGCTCTGCTAGAGGGGGAATCGACCACGGAGGGCTTCTACATCAACACCATAGCCCCTCCGATGAGTTGTGAGTAGTTTACCACAGACCTTCGGGTCCATAGTTATTAGCTGGATGGCTTCTTCTCTCTTTTGGATCTCAATACCATGTTCTCCTCGATCTTCTT
Source organism: Triticum dicoccoides (assembly GCF_002162155.2). Lineage (NCBI taxonomy): Eukaryota > Viridiplantae > Streptophyta > Magnoliopsida > Poales > Poaceae > Triticum > Triticum dicoccoides. Next base: position 164,743,119 of record NC_041381.1, read on the forward strand.
GGAGATCTATTTGATGTAACTCTTTTTGCGGTGTGTTTGTCGAGATCCGATGAATTGTGGGTTTATGATCAAGTTTATCTATGAGAAATATTTGAATCTCCTCTGAATTCTTTTATGTATGATTGAGTTATCTTTGCAAGTCTCTTCGAATTATCAGTTTGGTTTGGCCTACTAGATTGATCTTTCTTGCTATGGGAGAAGTGCTTAGCTTTGGGTTCAATCTTGCGGTGTCCTTTCCCAGTGACAGCAGGGGCAGCAAGGAACGTATTGCATTGTTGCCATCGAGGATAAAAATATGGGGGTTATATCATATTGCATGAGTTATCCCTCTACATCATGTTATCTTTCTTAATGTGTTACTCTGTTCTTTATAAACTTAATACTCCAGATGCATGCTGGATAGCGGTTGATGTGTGGAGTAATAGTAGTAGATGCAGGCAGGAGTCGGTCTACTTGTCACGGACGTGATGCCTCTATACATGATCATGCCTAGATAATCTCATAATTATTCGCTTTTCTATCAATTGCTCAACAGTAATTTGTTCACCCACCGTAATACTTATGCTATCTTGAGAGAAGCCACTAGTGAAACCTATGGCCCCCGGGTCAATCTTTTATCATATAAGCTTTCAATCTACTTTTATTTGCATCTTTACTTTTCCAATCTATATCGTAAAATACCAAAAATATATTTATCTTTTCATACTATCTCTATCAGATCTCACTTTCGCGAGTGGCTGTGAAGGGATTGACAACCCCTTTATTGCGTTGGTTGTGAGTTCTTTGTTTGTTTGTGTAGGTGTGTGGGACTTTTGAGGAGCCTCCTACTGGATTGATACCTTGGTTCTCAAAAACTGAGGGAAATACTTGCTACTATTGCTGCATCACCCTTTCCTCTTCAAGAAAAACCAACGCAAGCTCAAGACGTAGCAATGAGTTCCGTCAGCACGATGGTGTGGTGACGGTGATGGTGATGTGATCCGCCCAAGGCTTCGCCTAAGCACCACGAGAATATGACCGGAGGCGTAAACTGTGGAGGGGGGCGCCGCACACGGCTAAGAGCAATTGGTGTGTGTCATAGGGCTCCCCCCCTATATAAAGGAGGGAGGGAGAGGAGGCTGGCCTAGGCGCACCCCAGGTGGGGGGAGGAGTCCCACTAGGACTCCTACTATGATTCCCCCCCCCCATCCTTTTTCCGGAGGGGGAAAGGGGGAAGGAGAGGGAGTAGGAGAAGGAAAGGGGGCGTTGTCCCCATCCCTTGTCCAATTCGGTTTCCCCCTGGTGGGGGCACGCCAGCCCCCTTGTGGGCTGGTGTGCCTCCCTCCTATGTCCCATATGGCCCATATCTTCCACCGGGGGGTTCCGATAACCCCTCCGGTAATCCGGTTTGTACCCGATACACTCCAGAACCATTTCGGTGTCCGAATACTACCTTCCAATATATCAATCTTTACCTCTCGACCATTTCGAGACTCCTCGTCATGTCCATGATCTCATCCAGGACTCCAAACATCCTTCGGTCACCAAAACACATAACTCATTTAATACATATCATCATTGAATGTTAAGCGTGCGGATCCTACGGGTTCGAGAACTATGTAGACATGACCGAGACACCTCTCCAGTCAATAACCAACAGAGGAACCTGGATGCTCATATTGGTTCCCACATATTCTACGAAGATCTTTATCGGTAGAACCACTATGTCAACATACGTTATTCCATTTGTCATCCGTATGTTACTTGCCCGAGATTCGATCGTCGGTATCTTCATACCTAGTTCAATATTGTTACCGGCAAGTCTCTTTACTCGTTCCGTAATGCATCATACCGCAACTAAGTCATTAGTCACATTGCTTGCAAGGCTTCATATGATGTGCATTACCGAGAGGGCCTAGAGATACCTCTCCGATACTCAGAGTGACAAATCCTAATCTCGATCTATGCCAACCCAACAAACACCTTCGGAGATACCTGTAGAGCATCTTTATACTCACCCAGTTATGTTGTGATGTTTGATAGCACATAAGGCATTCCTACAGTATCCGGGAATTGCGTAATCTCATAGTCGGAGGAATATGTATTTGACATGAAGAAAGTAGTAGCAAAAAAACTGAACGATCATTATGCTAAGCTAACGGTTGGGTCTTGTCCACCACATCATTCCACTAACGATGTGATCCCGTTCATCAAATGACAACTCATGTCCATGGCCAGGAAACTTAACCGTCTTTGATGAACGAGCTAGTCAAGTAGAGGTATACTAGGGACACGGTGTTTTGTCTATGTATCCACACATGTATCAAGTTTCCGGTTAATACAATTCTAGCATGAATAATAAACATTTATCATGAAATAAGGACATATAAAATAACAACTTTATTATAGACTCTAGGGCATATTTCCTTCAGAGAGGTAGAAGGAAGAGAGATGAAGGGCAATAATGGTGGAGAAGTAACTTAGAGAGGGGAGAGGGC
>NC_041381.1:164745869-164796801 GCF_002162155.2 Triticum dicoccoides
AAAAGGTGGCAACCACGCCTAGTAGTAGCGATGTCAGCCACCCCTCTCCCACTCCCCCTTCCTCCCCCTTTGCCCTCTCCCCTCTCTAAGTCACTTCTCCACCATTATTGCCCTTCATCTCTCTTCCTTCTACACAGTAGCGCTTGTCCAGAGCAGCGCTGGCCCAATAGTAGTAGCGGTGTTGCCTTACCAAGCGCTACTGCTAAATTCTTAGCAGTAGCACTGTATTTCGGGCCGCGCTGCTACTGCAGCTAGCGTCGGTGGGCTTGATGGGCACCACTTAGCAGTAGCGCTTTTTATGGTTCCAGCGCTACTGCCTGGAACCAACGCTACTGCTAATTAGCAGCAGCGCATGTTCTTTTCTAGCGCTACTACTGATGTCCTACCTATAAGCAATTTCCTAGTAGTGAACAGCACTTTGAAAATTAGCATATATGTGTCTTAAACAGTATCTCTGAGGACAATTTGTAAAGATTGCATTTATGGCATTTAGAAGTCCCTGCTCACATGCAAATGCATAGCAAACATGTACATCAGAGATTAGCAAAATTTAGATATGACAACATGAACAATTAAGGAGAGCAGCAATATTAATTAGAGCTCTAGAATTAACCTTCTGCCTATCAGAGATGATTGTATGGTATCCAAACTGCCCTTTTTCTCCACTAATAGTTATTTTCAACTGAGCGGGAAGCAACTCCAGCTAGGTGTGTCCTCTATTTCAACCACTCCAAAAGCAATAGGATAGATATTGTTATTACCATCCCTTGCAGTGGTAGCTAGAATTTGTTGTCATGTGCTCAGCTTTACAAAGCACCCATCCAAACCTGAAATAATACACAATTTTAGGACTACAAAGATGAATAAATGTGCAATGAAAATAATTTTGAATTTGAAAAGAATGAAAATACCAATGAATGGCCTACATCCTTTCAAGAAACCTTCAATTGATGCTCCAAGACACAAGAACAACCTATGAAATCTGGGATTGATACTTGGGTGCTCTTCCATAACTCTAGTAGTAACTATACATCTAGATCCAGGGTTTGTGTCAAGCATTGTCTGAAGGTGTCCCTGATCCTTGTGTACTGCCTTTCTTGATCACCCCGGACCACTACCAAAGCTAGTTTTCTTGCCCTGTATGCCTTGTTCTTGCTTACCTCCACACCAAACTTTTCCTCAGTGTTCTCTATCACAATATCAACACATGTGCTAGGATATGTCCTTAAGATGCTCTCAATTGACTTTGCCACATACTTAATGGGCACTTTGTAGTTCTCACCAACTACAAGACATGTGTGCTATAGTTGGAGTTTCTTTATGCAGAAGGTTTTCTCTTTTCCCACTTGTGAGGCAGTCATATGAAAGTTGCAGCCCTCTTGAAGGCACTCAACTATTATCTTGTCCTTCCAATTCCTATGATAGTGGAAATTCCTCCTCTGAGTTACATGCAAGTTCACCAGAGCCCCTCTAAACTGATACACATCCTCAAAACACATCTGCCAACAAATTTGATCTTCAGGTTGCTGCATTTCCTCCTTATACCATTTCCTCACTACTCTCTTCTTAGCTCTTGATCTCTTGCCAGTATTTGGCACGTATCTTATCTCCTCCTCATCTAATAATTCACACTTAACATCTTCCATGTTCTCAGCAGAGGAGGGCACATAATCTGGTTCTATTGTTGCTATAGAATTGATGTGAGATCTGTTAGTTGGCCCACTTCTAACTGGTAGTTTTTGTGGTGGAGCTTGCAGCACTAAAACCTCATGCTCATCTAAAGTATCCTCCTCACAGAAAAGATCTTTTGGATCTGTATCACCTTCCATGTTCTTCTCACAAATATTTTGCTTCAGTTCTGGATCATCAAGTTCTTCTCCTTCTGAACTATCATCAAGTTCTTCTCCTTCTGCAAACTCATACTTCTCTTATCCTTCATCTTGTTCTGCATTGGCTGCTTCCTCTTCCATAGGTTGTCCATCATCAATAGGATCGGCATATTGCTCCCACAATGCATTGAGAATGTCCTCTACAATCTCATTTACAATGAAAATCTCCTTCTCTTTCTCATTCTGCAAATTGCAACTCTGCTAAGTTATCAGATACTCTGCTTGAGAGTCATCTGGCTGCATTGGGGTACACTCATGTGCATGAGCTTCAAAACTGCCTTGTGATGGAAACAACACACCATCAACATTTATCTCATAAACAATTGGATTACCAATCTCAGAAATGGGCACTTCATCTTCACATGCAGCCCCTTTGTTAAGGTCTTGTAATGAAAACAAGTCAGGTTTGCTGGCACTGATCACAATTATGTTCACTACTTTTTTCTCTGCATACAAATCAAGCATCTCCTCCACATTGTCATCTAACATAATCAGATCCATCCCTGCATGCCCAGCACCTACCACCTTTGGATAGTACATTGAATAACTTCCATCATAACCTTTTTCCTCTTTAATAGCCACCAAATGACTAAATGTTATATCGGACTCCCCTATCTGCCTCTCATAATTGTCTTCTCCGATGAAATTAAACCTCACATCCCAAATTTCATCATCCAAGCTACAAAAGCAAAAGAAAATAACAGTGGTTAGGACTATAACCTTTTCCAGTTATAATTTATAGCACACATGTACAATATCTTCAGCCGTCCTCCACTAATTTAAAACTTACAGAGAGCACATATTTAAACAGACTTCATCCATATTTAAAAATCTAAACAGAACACAAATTTAAAAGTCACTACATATTATTCACAGCACAAATGTTTACAAAACTAAACAAAAAGAGCTCATTATTTACAGAACTAAACAAATAATTAAGATCAAACATGTACAGCACAAAGAATTATTTACAACATTTCATAAGTATTTAAATGACTAAAACCTACACTGAGCATATAACAGAATTATTTACAACATTTCAGAAGTATTTAAATGACTACAACCGACACAGAGCATATAAAATAATTATTTACAGCATTTCAGAACTAGGATTTTGCACAACCAAACAATTATTACATCTTTAACAACAATAATTACATCTAACACATTCAACATCACTACTAATTAAACAAGATAGCTAACCCTAATTCTACATTTCACATAGGTGGCATATTCATAGATGTAGGAGAAGGACATCTTACTCGACACCGCCAAGACCAAAGGTAAAATTGTGGCCCTGGCTAGGGTTAGCCTTCCATACCTTAGCCAATATTGTCGTCGACCTAGCTTCCATGTTGTACGATGCCGACGACTAGCTAGATGCTGCAGGAACTTCAGCGCCGTCGCCCGTCATCTTCACCGTGTTGTCACCCTCCGGCCTCCGGTGCTCCTTCTCTCCTTCATCGTCTCCTTCACTGCCGCCGTCGTTGCTGCGTGTCGCCATGGATGGGACGAGAGAGGAACTAGGTCACGAGGAAGAGGAGGGGAACAGGGGCGCGGGCATGACCTGGTCCGGTCGAACCAGGTGAAGCGTGCAGCGTTAACGGCCGTTGGCTCCGTGATGTCTGCCCCGTGCCACGTGGCCTAACGGCTGGGCCAGGCCCGTCAGGTTTTCTGTCAAAAGGCGGTCAATCGACTAGTTAGTGCTTCATGCACCGATATTACTGAAAAATCGGTGGTTTCTACAAACTTTTATGAAAACGGTATTTTTTCGCACCAAGAGACGCAATTGTGGTGGTTTTTTTTGCAATTTCTCTAGCGCGGGACTAGTGGGACACTAGGCACTTTTTGGTTGACTAGAACAATGCCCATGCGTTGCAATGGAGTATAAATATTCTACTATGTTAGCTTGTGATTTACCTGTCAATAATAATGCGATTATGTAAATAAATGTTCATCAAATTCTGCCCGTGAATTACCTTGTATTTTGATTAGAAGTTTTGTAAGTAAATTAAAGTGAAATTGATTCAGAAGGTAGGTAAATTAATGTGATTGATTATCATATACATGGAAGGTTAAATGAATGTGTGGTGGGAAGAAAGGTGAAATGGGAACCTTATGTTCTTTTTAAGTAGTAGAGATATAGTTTGTCCACACTTGTAAGGTATAGATATCTTTCATCGGTGTTCACTAACAATGGCACTACTTTCGATCTAGATTTTTCTGACTTAACTTTGAGTGTCTTATACCACCCCAAAAGTCAGGGTGGTTTGGGTATTTAGGATCTATGGCTGATGAAGATCAAGGAATTCTTTTTTCTATTTGGCTCTTACTTAGTCAAGGGTGATTCCCATAATAGATTCTGAGAGGATAACTGGTTGGACTTCACTCCTCTCAGAGTGCAATACTTATTTTTCTCAAAACGGAGGCAAAAGATTTGCCTCATACATTAATTAAGTAGAAGAGAATTGCCCGGTTAATTAACGGAGAACCAAGCGAAAACCATCACAGACCAGTGAGCAGCACACACAAACGTCCCACACACACCTTTACAAGAGCGCCTCACCAAGCTAGCACATAGGCGTCATCATCATCACTTCTCCCCTAGAAGGCGTCATCGCCATCCCAAGTCACCAAGCAAGCGACTCCGACTTCGCTACGGACAAACACCAACCCAACTCTCACAGCAGAGGTCGTGCAGAAACACATGAAGATCCATGCCAGAACTCAGCCACCCACGTCGAGGGCAGCGTAGCTCCGACTCTGAAGGAGAGATCCAAAGAAGAACAATGTCAGGTTGGCGCCATGGAAGACCACCGAACGGACCACCCGATGTCTGTCATTATTGCCACAGGGGCCCCGTCGCCGCAGCTTCGACTTCACCACAGCAAACAAACTGAGGTCATCCCATAGACACCTCGGAGAAGAGCCGACTACCGCAACCACCGCAACGCCTCCGACTTCACTTGCCCCATCATCGTGCCACAGAAGCCTCGGCGCCACATCAATGCCTTCTAGCACCCAACCTCCCAACACACCCACTGGTCCCTCTAACTGGATTAACCTCCAAAATCAATGCCCTCGGGAGGGGAACGACGTTAATGCGCTGATGTCTACTACGCAACTTTATTCTTGTAGACTCGTGTTGGGCCTCCAAGCGCAGAGTTTCGTAGGACAGTAGCAATTTTCCCTTAAGTGGATGACCAAAGGTTTATCAATCCGTGGGAGGCGTAGGATGAAGATAGTCTCTCTCAAGCAACCCTGCAATCAAATACAAGAAATCTCTTGTGTCCCCAACACACCCAATACAATGGCAAATTGTATAGGTGCACTAGTTCGGCGAAGAGATGGTGATAAAAGTGTAGTATGGTAGTAGATATAAGTTTTTGTAGTGCGAACAATAAAAAACAACAAGGTGGTAAATAGTAAAATGGAGCACAAACGGTATTGCGGTGATGGAAAATGAGGTCTAGGGTGCATACTTTCACTAGTGCAATCTCTCAACAATGCTAACATAGTTGGATCATATGATTATCCCTCAAAGTGCAACAAAGAATAACTCCCAAGTTCCTATTAGCGAAGAACAAAAGATAGAAATTGTTTGTAGGGTACGAAACCACCTCAAAACTATTCTTTCCGATCAATCTATCCTAGAGTTCGTACTAAAATAACACAAAGCTATTCTTTCCAATCAATCTAACCAAGTGTTGGTACTAAAATAACACCATATGCCACACATCAACCAACTCTAATGTCACCTAGATACTCCAATGTCCCACAAGTATCCGTGAATTAATTCTACGATATGCATCAAACAACTTCATGGTCATAATATTCAATCCACACAAAGAACTACAAGGAGACCCCAAAGTTTCTATTGGAGAAAAGATAATAAAAATGTGCATCAACCCCTATGCATAGATTACCCCAATGTCACCTTGGGAATCCACGAGTTGATGCCATAACATATATCAAGTGAATCAATATGATACCCCATTGTCACCTCAAGTATTCATACTGCAAGGTATACATCATGTGTTCTCAGATCTAAACATTCAATGCGACAAGACAAAACTTCAAAGGGTAAATATTCAATTCATCACAACAAGAGTAGAGAGGGGAGAACCATCATATGATCCATCTATGTTAACAAAGCCCATGATATATCAAGATCGTTACATCTCAAGATCACGAGAGAGAGATAGAGAGAGAGAGAGAGATTAAACACATAGCTACTAGTACAAACCTTCAGCCCCGAGGGTCGACTACTCCCTCCTCATCGTGGTGGCCGCCAGGATGATGAAGATGGCCACCGGTGATGATATCCCCCTCCGGCAGGGTGCCGAAACGGGCTCCCGCTTGGTTTTCGGTGGCTACAGAGGCTTGCGGTGGCGGAACTTTTGATCTAGGTTCTCCCAGAGGGTTTTTGGAATATTTGAGAATTTATAGGGCGAAGAGGGGGTGCGGGAGGCCACCAAGGTGGGCACAACCCACCGGGGCGCGCCTGGGCCCATTGGTAGTCTTCTGGTCCATAAAAATTCCATAAAAAGTTTCACGGCGTTTGGACTCCGTTTGATATTGATTTCCTGCTATGTAAAAAACAAGCAAAAAAACAACTGGCACTGGGCACTGGGTCAATAGGTTAGTCCCAAAAAATGATATAAAGTTGCTATAAAATGATTGTAAAACATCCAAGAATGATAATATAGCAGCATGAATACTTCATAAATTATAGATATGTTGGACACGTATCAGCATCCCCAAGCTTAATTCCTACTCGTCCTAGAGTAGGTAAATGATAAAAGAAATAATTTATGAATTGTGAATGCTAGAAAAGTGCATAAGTTTGATCAATAGTAATTTCAATCACTTTTCTAGCATCATAACAGCAATTTTTTCTCATAAAAACTCAAAATGTTAAAGTAGCAACCAATTCACATGTTAAGGTTCAAAAATGAATTCTCTTGCAACTCAACAACCTATATTCTTGGTCACCAAACAATTGCAATTCAACTTATTCAACAGAGTCTAAGTAAGATCTCCACATATTCAACCATCACATAGTCTTCCACGACTGCTAATAGTCACCGCATACACATGAGAAAAACGTTTTAACCGGACACATAGAAAGATAGGGGATTATAATTTTGCCTCCCAACGTATTCACCTCAAGGGTGATGTCAACAATAATAACGCATGCTACCCATATCCAACTGGATATATGTGGCTAGATCTTTCCTCACCACATGATGCTTGCCAAAAGAGAAAAATAAAAATGAATAGAGAGAAAAACTTTGACTCTTTGCAAAAAAGTAAATACTGAAAAGTAAAAGATAGACCCTTCGTAGAGGGAAGTAGAGGTTGCCATGCGCTTGTTTGTATGCTCAACCCCTTAGTGCAAAAGAACATCACGTTATATTTCCCCTTATGATAGCAACCTTTATTATGCAATTTGTCGCTTTTATTCTTTTCCATCACAAGTTCGTATAACGCTCAATTTTCCCTTACACTAAATGATATAACACTTCTAGAAGAAATTTTTATTACCTTATTGCACCGATGACAACTTACTTGAAGGATCTTACTCGATACTTAGGTAGGTATGGTGGACTCTTGAGAATAAGATTTGGGTTTAAGGGTTTTTTGATGCACAAGTAGTATCTCTACTTGGTGCCGAATTTTAGGCTAGCAAATATGGGGGGCAAGCACCACATGTTGAAGGATCTATGATAATATAACTTCTATGTGAATATGAACAAACATAAATCATTACGTTGTCTTCCTTGTCCAACATCAATAATTTTGGCATATAATATTTTGATTGGGGCTCACAATCACAAAAGATTTCCAAGATAGTGTATTTGCATGTGAAAGTTCTCTTCCTTCTACTAATCATTCATGGATTGCTTGTATGACCAATATTGTGATTGTCAAGCATCAAAAGATTTCACTTTCTAAACCCAATGTGAAGCTACCACTAGGCATGATATGAACATACAATTTCAACTTCATGATATTCAGTTCATTCAACAATTTACTCATAGGATATAAGTGAAGCACAAGAGTAAATGACAAGCTACTCCAAAAAGATATAAGTGAAGATCAAATGAGTAGTTAAGCAAATGGGTAGCCAATTGTGGATTCTCTCTTATTTAAAAACTTTCAAACCTAAGTATTTTATATAAAGAGAAAGCAAAACAAAATAAAATGACATTTCAAGAATATAACACATCATGTGAAGAAGCAAAAACTTAGGCTCAACAGATACTAACCGATAATTGTTGAAGAAGAAAGGTGGGATGCCTATCGGGGCATCCCCAAGCTTAGATGCTTGAGACTTCTTGAAATATTATCTTGGGATGCCTTGGGCATCCCCAAGCTTGAGCTTTTTTGTCTCCTTAATTCCTTTTATATCACGGTTTCCCTAAATCTCAAAAACTTCATCCACACAAAACTAAACAAGAACTCGTGAGATAAGTTAGTATAAATCAATGCAAAACCTTATCATTCTCTACTGTAGAAAAACACTAAAATTATTATTTGGCATTGCATACTAAATTCCTCTTCATATTTAATACTCCTATCCTCAAATGGAATCATTAAACAAGCAAACATATGCAAACAATGCAACCATAACAGCAATCCGCCAAAACAGTACATTCTGTAAAGAATGCAAGATTCATCATACTTCACTAACTAAAAAAATTATGAAAATTCACCACACTGTAGAAACTTTATCAGAGCTTACTATGCAAAAAAGTTTCAACATTTTATCACATTCTGACTTTTCTCGGGAATTTTTGCAACATCGATAAACTTTCTGTTTTGAAACAACAACTCATATACTTGCAAAATAAGCATGGTAAAGGATATCCTTGCCACTTTTATTGAAAAGAAAGGTGCAAAACATTATTGTAAACAACAACAAGCAAATCCTAGAAAAATAAAATGACACTCCAAGCAAAACTCATATCATGTGACGAATAAGAATGTAGCTCCAAGTGAGGTTACCAATAATGTTGGAGATAAAAGAGGGGATGCCTTCCGGGGCATCCCCAAGTTTAGTTGCTTGGATATTCCTTGAATATTACCTTGGGCTGGGAATACCCAATCTTAGGGTCTTGTCACTCCTTATAATCCTCATATCGACATCTCAATCAAAACTTGAAAACTTCAATCACACAAAATTTAACGGAACTTTGTGAGATAGGTTAGTATGATAAAGAGCAAACCATTTCACTTTGGTACTGTCAAAGACAAGATTCATAATTTGTTTCCACACAATTCCTACTTTATCATATCATTTCCACAGTTTATAATGAGCAATATAAGCCATAGGAACTAGGAAACAAGCGAACTATGCATTGAAAACAGAATCTGTCAAAAACAGAACAGTCTATACTAATCTGTACTACAACCACACTTCTGCTACTCCAAATATTCTAAAAAATTAGGACAACGTGAGAAATTTGTTTATTAATCTTCTGAAAAAAAGAATCAACTCAAAATCACTCTTCTATTAAAAATGGGAATTATTTTCGTGAGCGCAGAAGTTTCTGTTTTTCAGCAAGATCAAATCAACTATCACCCAAACTATCCCAAAGGCTTTACTTGGCACTTTATTGAAACAAAAGCAACAAAACATGATTACTAAAGTAGAATAATCATGTGAACACATAAAACAATAGGTGAAGGTGTTCGGTTGTCTCCCAACAAGCGCTTTTCTTTAATGTCTTTTAGCTAGGCATGATGATTTCAATGATGCTCGCATAAAAGATAAGAGTTGAAACATGACAAAAGCATCATGAATCATAAGTTCCTCTCTCATAATAATTTTCATTAGCATCATGAATAGATTCATCAATATAACCATCACATAAAGCATCCTTTTCATGATGCACAAGCATAGAAGATTTATTACTCTTTATGGCATACATGTCATCATAATAATCATCATAGATAGCAACATTATTGTCATAGTCAATTGAAACCTCTTCCAAAATAGTGGATGTATCACTAATAAAGTCATGACCTCTCCAAATCCACTTTCATCATTATTGTAATAAGATTCAACACCCTCCAAAATAGTGGGATCACTACTACCTAGAGCTGACACTCTTTCAAACCCACTTTCATCATTGTAATCATCATAAATAGGAGGCAGGCTATCATCATAATAAATTTTCTTATCGAAAGTAGAAGGAATCAAAGGATCATATTTATTATCCAAAGCATCGCCAAGCTTAGGACAAACATTATTTTCAGCAAATAAATCTTCAAATATTTCATACTCATCAAACATAGCATCCCCAAGCTTGTGGTTTTGCATATCATCATAATCATTCTTATCAATAGCTAGTATAGTAAACATTATTATCATATTCTTCCAAGCAAGTGCCAAAAAGATAAGATCATAGGAGACATTGTCTTCCGAATCATAATCATCACAACAAGAAGTAGGCATCACAAAATCATACTCAATATCATCATCCTCTATCAACATATTTGATTCACTTTCATGAGGCACAATGGTGATAGGAGCAATATTATTTGGGAGAGTTACCTTTTTACCTCTACTTTTTCTTCTTTTCTTTTTATTCTTCACCACCTCACGTGTGGGTTTAATCTAACCAAGAGTTCGTACTAAAATAACACCATATGACACACATCAACCAACTCTAATGTCACCTAGATACTCCAATGTCACCACAATTATCCATGGGTTAATTCTATGATATGCATCAAACAACTTCATGGTCATAATATTCAATCCACACACAAAGAACTACAAGGAGACCCCAAAGTTTCTATCAGAGCAAAGATAATAAAAACATGCATCAACACCTATGCATAGATTACCACAATGTCACCTCAAGAATCTGCGAGTTGAGTGCTATAACATACATCAAGTGAATCAAGATGATACCCCATTGTCACCTAAAGTATTCATACCGCAAGACATACATCATGTGTTCTCAGATCTGGACATTCAACCCGACAAGACAAAACTTCAAAGGGTAAAGATTAAATTCATGACAACAAGAGTAGAGAGGGGAGAAACATCATATGATACATCTATGTTAACAAAGCCCATGATATATTAAGATCATGACATCTCAAAATCACGAGAGAGAGAGAGAGAGAGAGAGAGAGAGAGAGATTAAACACATAGCTACTGGTACAAACTGTTGGGGAACGTAGTAATTTCAAAAAAAAATCCTACGCACACGCAAGATCATGGTGATGGCATAGCAACGAGAGGGGAGAGTATTGTCCATGTACCCTCGTAGATCGTAAGAGGAAGCGTTATGACAACGCGGTTGATGTAGTCGTACGTCTTCATGATCCGACCGATCCAAGCACCGAACGTACGGCACCTCCGTGTTCAGCACACGTTCAGCTCGATGACGTTCCCCGAGCTCCAATCCAGCAAAGCGTCAGGGATGAGTTCTGTCAGCACGACGGCATGGTGACGATGATGATGTTCTACCAGCGCAGGGCTTCGCCTAAACTCCACGACGATATGACCGAGGTGGAATATGGTGGAGGGGGGCACCGCACACGGCTAAGGAACAATCCGTAGATCAACTTGTGTGTCCTAGGGGTGCCCCCTTCCCCCGTATATAAAGGGGGAGAGGAGGAGGGGGCCGGCCAAGGGGAGAGGCGCGCCCTGGGGGGGCAATCCTACTCCAAGTAGGTTTGGCCCCCCTTTCCTATTAGGAGTAGGAGAGGGAAGGAAGAGAGGGGAGGGAAGAAGGAAAGGGGGGGCGGCCCCCTTCCCAATTTGGATTGGGCTTGGGGGGGCCGTGCCCCCTCCTTTGCTCCTTCTCCCTCCTTTCCACTAAGGCCCAATAAGGCCCATATACTTACCGGGGGGTTCCGGTAACCTCCCGGAGCTCCGGTATATTCCCAATCTCATCCGGAACCTTTCCGTTATCCAAATATATTCGTCCAATATATCAATCTTTATGTCTCGACCATTTCGAGACTCCTCGTCATGTCCGTGATCACATCCGGGACTCCGAACAAACTTCGGTACATCAAAACTTTTAAACTCATAATAAAACTGTCATCGTAACGTTAAGCGTGCGGACCCTACGGGTTCGAGAACTATGTAGATATGACCTAGAACTATTCTCGGTCAATAACCAATAGCGGAACCTGGATGTCCATATTGGTTCCTACATATTCTACGAAGATCTTTATCGGTCAAACCGCATAACAACATACGTTGTTCCTTTGTCATCGGTATGTTACTTGCCCGAGATTCGATCGCCGGTATCCAATACCTAGTTCAATCTCATTACCGGCAAGTCTCTTTACTCATTCCGTAATACATCATTTCATAACTAGCTCATTAGTTACAATGCTTGCAAGGCTTAAGTGATGTGTATTACCAAGAGGGCCCAGAGATACCTCTCCAACAATCGGAGTGACAAAACCTAATCTCGAATTATGCCAACTCAACATGTACCTTTGGAGACACCTGTAGAGCACCTTTATAACCACCCAGTTACGTTGTGAAGTTTGGTAGCACACAAAGTGTTCCTCCAGTAAACGGGAGTTGCATAATCTAATAGTTACAGGAACATGTATAAGTCATGAAGAAAGCAATAGCAACATACTAAACGATCAAGTGCTAGGCTAACGGAATGGGTCATGTCAATTACATCATTCTCCTAATGATGTGATCCCGTTAATCAAATGACAACTCGTTTGTCCATGGCTAGGAAACATAACCATCTTTGATAAACGAGCTAGTCAAGTAGAGGCATACTAGTGACTATATGTTTGTCTATGTATTCACACATGTATCATTGTTTTCGGTTAATACAATTCTAGCATGAATAATAAACATTTATCATGATATGAGGAAATAAATAATAACTTTATTATTGCCTCTAGGGCATATTTCCTTCAGTCTCCCACTTGCACTAGAGTCAATGATCTAGATTACATAGTAATGATTCTAACACCCATGGAGTCTTGGTGCTGATCATGTTTCGCTCGTGAGAGAGGCTTAGTCAACGGGTCTGCAATATTCAGATCCGTATGTATCTTGCAAATCTCTATGTCTCCCACTTGGACTTGGTCCCGGATGGAATTGAAGCGTCTCTTGATGTGCTTGGTCCTCTTGTGAAATCTGGATTCCTTTGCCAAGGCAATTGCACCAGTATTGTCACAGAAGATCTTCATTGGTCCCGATGCACTAGGTATAACATCTAGATCGGTAATGAACTCCTTCATCCAGACTCCTTCATTTGCTGCTTCCGAAGCAGCTATGTACTCCGCTTCACATGTAGATCCCGCCACGACGCTTTGTTTAGAACTGCACCAACTTACAGCTCCACCGTTTAATAAAAATACGTATCGGGTTTGCGATTTAGAATCGTCCGGATCAGTGTCAAAGCTTGCATCGACGTAACCATTTACGACTAGCTCTTTGTCACCTCCATATATGAGAAACATATCCTTAGTCCTTTTCAGGTATTTCAGGATGTTCTTGACCGCTGTCCAGTGATCCACTCCTGGATTACTTTGGTACCTCCCTGCCAAACTAATAGCAAGGCACACATCAGGTCTGGTACACAACATTGCATACATGATAGAGCCTATGGTTGAAGCATAGGGAACTCCCTTCATTTTCTCTCTATCTTTTGCAGTGGTCGGGCATTGAGTCTGACTCAATTTTATACCTTGTAATACAGGCAAGAACCCTTTCTTTGCCTGATCCATATTGAACCTTTTCAACACTTTATCAAGGTACGTGCATTGTGAAAGTCCAATCAAGCGTCTTGATCTATCTCTATAGATCTTGATGCCCAATATGTAAGCAGCTTCACCGAGGTCTTTCATTGAAAAACTTTTATTCAAGTATCCTTTTATGCTATCCAGAAATTCTATATCATTTCCAATCAATAATATGTCGTCCACATATAATATTAGAAATGCTACAGAGCTCCCACTCACTTTCTTGTAAATACAGGCTTCTCCAAAAGTCTGTATAAAACCATATGCTTTGATCACACTATCAAAGCGTTTATTCCAACTCCGAGAGGCTTGCACCAGACCATAGATTGATCGCTGGAGCTTGCACACTTTGTTAGCTCCCTTAGGATCGACAAAACCTTCGGGTTGCATCATATACAACTCTTCTTCCAGAAATCCATTTAGGAATGCAGTTTTGACATCCATTTGCCATATTTCATAATCATAAAATGCGGCAATTGCTAACATGATTCGAACAGACTTAAGCATCGCTACTGGTGAGAAGGTCTCAACGTAGTCAACCCCTTGAACTTGTCGAAAACCTTTCGCAACAAGTCGAGATTTATAGACAGTTACATTACCGTCAGCGTCAATCTTCTTCTTAAAGATCCATTTATTCTCAATGGCTTGCCGATCATCGGACAAGTCAACCAAAGTCCATACTTCGTTCTCATACATGGATCCCATCTCAGATTTCATGGCCTCTAGCCATTTTGCGGAATCTGGGCTCATCATCGTTTCCTCATAGTTCGTAGGTTCATTATGGTCAAGTAACATGACTTCCAGAATAGGATTACCGTACCACTCTGGTGCGGATCTTACTCTGGTAGACCTACGAGGTTAAGTAGAAACTTGACCTGAAGTTTCATGATCAATATCATTAGTTTCCTCACCAATTGGTGTAGTTGTCACAGGAACCGGTGTGATGAACTACCTTCCAATAAGGGAGCAGGTACAGTTACCTCATCAAGTTCTACTTTCCTCCCACTCACTTCTTTCGAGAGAAACTCCTTCTCTGGAAAGGATCCGATTTTAGCAACGAAAATCTTGCCCTCGGATCTGTGATAGAAGGTGTAACCAATAGTTTCTTTTTGGTATCCTATGAAGACACATTTCTCCGATTTAGGTTCGATCTTATCTGGTTGAAGTTTCTTCACATAAGCATCGCAACCCCAAACTTTAAGAAATGACAACTTTGGTTTCTTGCCAAACCACAGTTCATAAGGCGTCGTCTCAACGGATTTTGATGGTGCCCTATTCAACGTGAATGCGGCCATCTCTAAAGCATAACCCCAGAACGATAGCGGTAAATCAGTAAGAGACATCATAGATCGCACCATATCTAGTAAAGTACGATTACGACGTTCGGACACACCATTTCGTTGTGGTGTTCCGGGTGGCGTGAGTTGCGAAACTATTCCGCATTGTTTCAAATGTAAACCAAACTCGTAACTCAAATATTCTCCTCCACGATCAGATCGTAGAAACTTTATTTTCTTGTTACGATGATTTTCCACTTCACTCTGAAATTCTTTGAACTTTTCAAATGTTTCAGACTTGTGTTTCATTAAGTAGATATACCCATATCTGCTCAAATCATCTGTGAAGGTGAGAAAATAACGATACCCGCGGCGAGCTTCAACATTCATTGGACCACAAACATCAGTATGTATGATTTCCAACAAATCAGTTGCTCGCTCCATAGTTCCGGAGAATGGCGTTTTAGTCATCTTGCCCATGAGGCACGGTTCGCAAGTACCAAGTGATTCATAATCAAGTGATTCCAAAAGCCCATCAGTATGGAGTTTCTTCATGCGCTTTATACCGATATGACCTAAACGGCAGTGCCACAAATAAGTTGCACTATCATTATCAACTCTGCATCTTTTGGTTTCAACACTATGAATATGTGTATCACTACTATCGAGATTCAATAAAAATAGACCACTCTTCAAGGGTGCATGACCATAAAAGATATTATTCATATAAATAGAACAACCATTATTCTCTGATTTAAATGAATAACCGTCTCGCATCAAACAAGATCCAGATATAATGTTCATGCTCAACGCTGGCACCAAATAACAATTATTTAGGTCTAAAACTAATCCCGATGGTAGATGTAGAGGTAGCGTGCCGACCGCGATCACATCGACTTTGGAACCATTTCCCACGCGCATCGTCACCTCGTCCTTAGCTAATCTTCGCTTAATCCGTAGTCCCTGTTTCGAGTTGCAAATATTAGCAACAGAACCAGTATCAAATACCCAGGTACTACTGCGAGCATTAGTAAGGTACACATCAATAACATGTATATCACATATACCTTTGTTCACTTTGCCATCCTTCTTATCCGCCAAATACTTGGGGCGGTTCCGCTTCCAGTGTCCAGTCTTCTTGCAGTAGAAGCACTCAGTCTCAGGCTTAGGTCCAGACTTGGGTTTCTTCTCTTGAGCAGCAACTTGTTTGTTGTTCTTCTTGAAGTTACCCTTCTTCTTCCCTTTGCCCTTTTTCTTGAAACGGGTGGTCTTGTTCACCATCAACACTTGATGCTCCTTCTTGATTTCTACCTCCGCGGCTTTTAGCATTGCGAAGAGCTCGGGAATAGTCTTGTCCATCCCTTGCATATTATAGTTCATCACGAAGCACTTGTAGCTTGGTGGCAGTGACTAAAGAATTCTGTCAATGATACTATCATCAGGAAGATTAACTCCCAGTTGAATCAATTGATTATTAATACCCAGACATTTTGAGTATGTGTTCACTGACAGAACTATTCTCCTCCATCTTGCAGCTATAGAACTTATTGGAGACTTCATATCTCTCAATCCGGGCATTTGCTTGAAATATTAACTTCAACTCCTGGAACATCTCATATGCTCCATGACGTTCAAAACGTCGTTGAAGACCCGGTTCTAAGACGTAAAGCATGGCACACTGAACTATCGAGTAGTCATCAGCTTTAATCTGCCAGACGTACTTAACGTCGTCAGTTGCATCAGCAGCAGGCCTGGCACCCAGCGGTGCTTCCAGGACGTAATTCTTCCGTGCAGCAATGAGGATAATCCTCAGGTTACAGACCCAGTCCGTGTAATTGCTACCATCATCTTTCAACTTTGCATTCTCAAGGAACGCATTAAAATTCAACGAAACAACAGCACGAGCCATCTATCTACAACAAACATAGACAAGCAAAATACTATCAGGTACTAAGTTCATGATAAATTTAAGTTCAATTAATCATATTACTTAAGAACTCCCACTTAGACAAACATCTCTCTAGTCATCTAAGTGATCACGTGATCCAAATCAACTAAACCATGTCCGATCATCACGTGAGATGGAGTAGTTTTCAATGGTGAACATCACTATGTTGATCATATCTACTATATGATTCACGCTCGACCTTTCGATCTCCGTGTTCCGAGGCCATATCTGTATATGCTAGGCTCGTCGAGTTTAACCTGAGTATTCCGCGTGTGCAACTGTTTTGCACCCGTTGTATTTGAACGTAGAGCCTATCACACCCGATCATCACGTGGTGTCTCAGCACGAAGAACTTTCGCAATGGTGCATACTCAGGGAGAACACTTCTTGATAATTAGTGAGAGATCATCTTAAAATAATACCATCAATCAAAGCAAGATAAGATGCATAAAGGATAAACATCACATGCAATCAATATAAGTGATATGATATGGCCATCATCATCTTGTGCTTGTGATCTCCATCTTCATAGCACCATCGTGATCACCATTGTCACCGGCGCGACACCTTGATCTCCATCGTAGCATCGTTGTCGTTACGCCATCTATTGCTTCTACGACTATGGTTACCGCTTAGTGATAAAGTAAAGCAATTACAGGGCGTTTGCATTTCATACAATAAAGCGACAACCATATGGCTCCTCCTAGTTGCCGATAACTTCGGTTACAAAACATGATCATCTCATACAATAAAATATAGCATCACGTCTTGACCATATCACATCACAACATGCCCTGCAAAAACAAGTTAGACGTCCTCTACTTTGTTGTTGCAAATTTTACGTGGCTGCTACGGGCTGAGCAAGAACCGGTCTTACCTACGCATCAAAACCACAACGATAGTTCGTCAAGTTAGTGTTGTTTTAACCTTCTCAAGGACCGGGCGTAGCCACACTCGGTTCAACTAAAGTTGGAGAAACTGACACCCGCCAGCCACCTGTGTGCAAAGCATGTCGGTAGAACCAGTCTCGCGTAAGCGTACGCGTAATGTCGGTCCGGGCCGCTTCATCCAACAATACCGCTGAACCAAAGTATGACATGTTGGTAAGCAGTATGAATTGTATCACCCACAACTCACTTGTGTTCTACTCGTGCATATAACATCAACGCATAAAACCTAGGCTCTGATACCACTGTTGGGGAACGTAGTAATTTCAAAAAAATTCCTACGCACACGCAAGATCATGGTGATGGCATAGCAACGAGAGGGGAGAGTATTATCCACATACCCTCGTAGATCGTAAGCGGAAGCGTTATGACCACGCGGTTGATGTAGTCGTACGTCTTCACGATCCGACCGATCCAAGCACCGAACGTATGGCACCTCCGTGTTCAGCACACGTTCAGCTCGATGACGTTCCCTGGGCTCCAATCCAGCAAAGCGTCGGGGATGAGTTCTGTCAGCACGACGGCGTGGTGACGATGATGATGTTCTACCTGCGCAGGGCTTCGCGTAAACTCCGCGACGATATGACCGAGGTGGAATATGGTGGAGGGGGGCACCGCACATGGCTAAGGAATGATCCGTAGATCAACTTGTGTGTCCTAGGGGTGCCCCCTTCCCTCGTATATAAAGGGGGAGAGGAGGAGGGGGGCGGCCAAGGGGAGAGGCGCGTCCTAGGGGGGCAATCCTACTCCAAGTAGGTTTGGCCCCCCTTTCCTATTAGGAGTAGGAGAGGGAAGGAAGAGAGGGGAGGGAAGAAGGAAAGGGGGGCCGGCCCCCCTCCCAATTCGGATTGGGCTTGGGGGGGCCCCCTCCTTTGCTCCTTCTCCCTCCTTTCCACTAAGGCCCAATAAGGCCTATATACTTACCGGGGGGTTCCGGTAACCTCCCGGAGCTCCAGTATATTCCCAATCTCATCCGGAACCTTTTCGGTATCCAAATATATCCATCCAATATATCAATCTTTATGTCTCGACCATTTCGAGACTCCTCGTCATGTCCGTGATCACATACGGGACTCCGAACAAACTTCAGTACATCAAAACTTCTAAACTCATAATAAAACTGTCATCGTAACATTAAGCGTGCGGACCCTACGGGTTCGAGAACTATGTAGACATGACCTAGAATTATTCTCGGTCAATAACCAATAGCGGAACCTGGATGTCCATATTGGTTCCTACATATTCTACGAAGATCTTTATCGGTCAAACCGCATAACAACATATGTTGTTCCGTTTGTCATCGGTATGTTACTTGCCCGAGATTCGATCATCGGTATCCAATACCTAGTTCAATCTCATTACCGGCAAGTCTCTTTACTCGTTCCGTAATACATCATTTCATAACTAGCTCATTAGTTACAATGCTTGCAAGGCTTAAGTGATGTGTATTACCGAGAGGGCCCAGAGACACCTCTCCAACAATCGGAGTGACAAAACCTAATCTCGAATTATGCCAACTCAACATGTACCTTTGGAGACACCTGTAGAGCACCTTTATAATCACCCAGTTATGTTGTGACATTTGGTAGCACACAAAGTGTTCCTCCAGTAAACGGGAGTTGCATAATCTCATAGTTACAGGAACATGTATAAGTCATGAAGAAAGCAATAGCAACATACTAAACGATCAAGTGCTAGGCTAACGTAATGGGTCATGTCAATCACATCATTCTCCTAATGATGTGATCCCGTTAATCAAATGACAACTCTTTTGTCCATGGCTAGGAAACATAACCATCTTTGATAAATGAGCTAGTCAAGTAGAGGCATACTAGTGACTATATGTTTGTCTATGTATTCACACATGTATCATTGTTTCCGGTTAATACAATTCTAGCATGAATAATAAACATTTATCATGATATGAGGTAATAAATAATAACTTTATTATTGCCTCTAGGGCATATTTCCTTCACAAACCCTCAACCCCGAGGGTGGACTATTCCCTCCTCATCGTGGTGGCCGCCGGGATGATGAATATGGCCACCGGTGATGATCTCCCCCTTCGGTAGGGTACTGGAACGGCCTCCCGATTGGTTTTCGGTGGCTACAAAGGCTTGCGGTCGTGGAACTTTCGATCTAGGTTCTCCCCGAGGGTTTTTGGAATATTTGAGAATTTATAGGATGAAGAGGGGGTGCGGGCGCCACCGAGGTGGGTGATACGTCTCCGTCGTATCTATAATTTTTGATTGTTCCATGCCAATAATATTCAACTTTCATATACTTTTGGCAACTTTTTATACTATTTTTGGGACTAACATATTGATCCAGTGCCCAGTGCCAGTTCCTATTTGTTGCATGTTTTATGTTTCGCAGAAACCCCATATCAAACAGAGTCCAAACGGGATAAAAACGGACGGAGAATATTTTTGGAATATTTGTGATATTTGGGAAGAAGAATCAACGCGAACAGTGCCCGAGGGGGGCACGAGGCAGGGAGCGTGCCCCTAACCCACGTGGGCACCCCTTATGGCGGTTGCTGCTCTTCTTTGGCCGCAAGAAAGCTAATTTTTGGAATAAAATCATGGGGAAGGTTTCAATCCAATCGGAGCTACGGATCTCCGGATATATAAGAAATGGTGAAAGGACAGAATACCATAACGCAGAAACAGAGGGAGACAGAGAGACGCAATCTGGAGGGGCTCTCGCCCCTCCCATGCCATGGAGACCATGGGCCAGAGGGGAAACCCTTCTCCCATCTAGGGAGAAGGTCAAGGAAGAAGAATAAGGGGGCTCTCTCCCCCCTCACCTCCGGTGGCGCCGGAACGCCGCCGGGGGCCATCATCATCACCGCGATCTACACCAACACCTCCGCCATCTTCACCAACATCTCCATCACCTTCCCCCATCTATATTCAGCGGTCCACTCTCCCGCAACCCGTTGTACCCTCTACTTGAACATGGTGCTTTATGCTTCATATTATTATCCAATGATGTGTTGCCATCCTATGATGTCTGAGTAGATTTTTGTTGTCCTACCGGTGATTGATGAATTGCTATGATTAGTTTAATTTGCTTGTGGTTACGTTGCTATCCTATGGTGCTCTCCGTGTCGCGCAAGCATGAGGGATTCCCGTTGTAGGGTGTTGCAATATGTTCATGATTCGCTTATAGTGGGTTGCTTGAGTGACAGAAGCATAAACCCGAGTAAGGGGGTTGTGGCGTATGGGATAAAGGGGACTTGATGCTTTAATGCTATGGTTGGGTTTTACCTTAATGATCTTTAGTAGTTGTGGATGCTTGCTAGAGTTCCAATCATAAGTGCATATGATCCAAGAAGAGAAAGTATGTTAGCCTATGCCTCTCCCACATAAAACTTGCTATCGGTCTAGTAAGGTAGTCAATTGCTTAGGGACAACTCCACAACTCCTACCACCACTTTTCCACACTCGCTATATTTACTTTATTGCTTCTTTATCTAAACGGCCCCTAGCTTTATTTACATGCTCTTTATTATCTTGCAAACCTATTCAACAACACCTACAAAGTCCTTCTAGTTTCATACTTGTTTTAGGTAAAGCGAACGTTAAGCGTGCGTAGAGTTGTATCGGTGGTCGATAGAACTTGAGGGAATATTTGTTCTACCTTTAGCTCCTCGTTGGGTTCGACAATCTTACTTATCGAAAGAGGCTACAATTGATCCCCTATACTTGTGGGTTATCAAGACCTTTTTCTGGCACCGTTGCCGGGGAGGCATAGCGTGGGGTGAATATTCTCGTGTGTGCTTGTTTGCTTTATCACTAAGTAATTTTTATTTGCTGTTCTAAGTTGTTCTCTATCTTTAGTTATGGATATGGAACAGGAAATACCAAAAAAACTAGGTGTACTTGCTACTCATGGAGATGGGGAACCTCCTAAAACCCTCGTTGCTCATTATGTGAAAGATATTATGTACTACTTTGATAATCCTGAGAAAATCCCATTCAATTATGTTATGGGAGACACGTTGGATCAACGTGAATACTTTAGGGATTATCGCTTGACACAAAAATGGAAACTATTATGGGATCAAATTTATATGTTGCATTGGTATGCTCGACAACTATGCTTGATATATGATTATACTTGTTGCTCTAGGATGAAGGCTCCACACCTTCCCTTTTCATACAAATTTAATGACAATGAAACCTTAGCTTCTTATGCTAATGGTATATATGATTACTATGATGTGGAACAAATAGAAGAATTCATTTCTTTTATGGGTGCTTATAAAATTGAATCTCTGTTTAAAGAGTGTGAAAATCTTGATGATGTTGTTTACAGACCTGAAAATTTTGCTATACTTAAATATTGTTATGAGATATGAATACAATTCCGATATTGATGCATTTATTGAGAAAGTCTCCGCTATCCAAGAAGAGACTAATATTTTGCAGGAGTCTATGGAAGAAGAAATTGATGAAACTCTGAGCTCATTGGATGAAAAAGATGATGAGGAGAGTGAAGAACAAAAGGAGGAAGAGCGGATTAGCTACCCGTGCCCACCTTCTAATGAGAGTAACTCTTCAACTCATACATTGTTTAATTCCCCTTCATGCTTACCGAAGGATGATTGCTATGATAATTGTTATGATCTCGTTGATTCTTTTGAAATATCCCTTTTTGATTATGCTTGCTATGCTTGTGGCCACGATGCCAATATGAATTATGCTTATGGAGATGAACTTGCTATAGTTCCTTATGTTAAACATGAAATTGTTGCTATTGCACCCACGCATGATAGTCCTATTATCTTTTTGAATTCTCCCTACTACACTATATCGGAGAAGTTTGCCCTTATTAAGGATTATATTGATGGGTTGCCTTTTACTACTACACATGATGATTTTGATAGATATAATATGCATGTACTTGCTGCTCCTACTTGCAATTATTATGAGAGAGGAACTATATAACCGCCTCTCTATGTTTCCAACATGATAGAATTGCAAGAAACTGCTTATACTATGCATTGGCCTTTACTATGTGTGCATGAATTGTTCTTTTATGACAAGCCGATGCATAGAAAGAGAGTTAGACTTCGTTGTTGCATGATATATGTTACTTTGTGCTCACTACTAAATTACAAATCATTGTTAATTAAAATTGGCTTTGATATACCTTGGGATCCGGGTGGATCCATTACTT
Organism: Triticum dicoccoides; assembly: GCF_002162155.2. Lineage (NCBI taxonomy): Eukaryota > Viridiplantae > Streptophyta > Magnoliopsida > Poales > Poaceae > Triticum > Triticum dicoccoides. Next base: position 164,768,869 of record NC_041381.1, read on the forward strand.
GAGCACTATATGCCTAGCTTAATGGCTTTAAAGAAAGCGCTGCCAGGGAGACAACCCGGAAGTTTTAGAGAGTCATTTATTTCTGTTGAGTGCTTTTATATAGTTTAAAAACAAAAAAATAAAGAGGGGAACCCAAAACTTTTCAAAAAGGAAAGTGAAAGTGAGAAAGACAAGCATTGTTGAAGTGGGGGAGCTCCTTGAAATTTGTTCATGCTCATGAAAACTTTGTGAATCTTAATTACAGAAACTTTTCATCAAAAATAATTATCCCCTTGTACAATTCCATTGTATTATAAAAATAATGTGCCAAGGTTTGCCTTTAGGATGTTTACAATGCTTGTTGGTTTATACGGTGCAGGACAGAAACTTTGGCTGTAGTGCGCGATTTTACATTTTTTACTGGAACGTCAAACGGTTCTGAAACTTTTTGCAATGTATTTCTGCAAAAAAAATTCCTAATTTTGGTAGAATTTTTGGGGTACCATAAGTATGGTGAATGTTCAGATTGCTACAGACTGTTATGTTTTTGACAGGTTCTGTTTTTGATGCATAGTTTACTTGTTTTGATGAAACTATCAATTTCTATCAGTGGATTAAGCCATGGAAAAGTTATATTACAGTAGACACAATGCAAAAACAAAATATGAATTGGTTTGCAACAGTACCTAGAGTAGTGATTTGCTTTATTATACTAACGGATCTTACCGAGTTTTCTGTTGAAGTTCTGTGTGGATGAAGTGTTTGATCGAGGAGGTCTTGATATGAGGAAAAGGAAGAGAGGCAAAAGCTCAAGCTTGGGGATTCCCAAGGCACCCCAAGTAAATATTCAAGGAGACTCAAGCGTCTAAGCTTGGGGATGCCCCGAAAGGTATCCCCTCTTTCTTCAACAAGTATCGGTATGTTTTCGAATTCGTTTCGTTCATGCGATATGTGCAAATCTTGGAGCGTCTTTTGCATTTAGTTTTCACTTTTATTTTATGCACCATGCTGGTATGAGATAGTCCATGGTTGATTTATAGAATGCTCATTGCGCTTCACTTAAATCTTTTGAGTATGGCTTTATAGAATGCTTCATGTGCTTCACTTATATCATTTGAAGTTTGGTTTGCCTATTTCTCTTCACATAAAAAACCGCCATTTGTAGAATGCTCTTTTGCTTCACTTATATTTGTTAGAGTGTGGGCATATCTTTTTTAGAAAGAATTAAACTCTCTTGCTTCACTTATATCTATTTAGAGAGATGACAGGAATTGGTAATTCACATGGTTAGTCATAAAATCCTACATAAACTTGTAGATTGTTGAATATGATATGTTTGATTCCTTGCAATAGTTTTGCGATATAAAGGTGGTGATATTAGAGTCATGCTAGTGGGTGACTGTGGATTAGTAGAAATACTTGTGTTGAGGTTTGTGATTCCTATAGCATGCACGTATGGTGAACCGTTATGTAACGAAGTTGGAGCATGAGATATTTTTTGATTGACATCCTTTGTGTGGAGGTCGGGATCGCGCGATGGTTAACTCCTACCAACCCTTCCCCTAGGAGCATGCGTGTAGTACTTTGTGTTGATGGCTAATAAACTTTTGCAATAAGTATGTGAGTTCTTTATGACTAATGTTGAGTCCATGGATTATATGCACTCTCACCCTTCCATCATTGCTAGCCTCTTCGGTACCGTGCATTGCCCTTTCTCACCTCGAGAGTTGGTGCAAACTTCGCCGGTGCATCCAAACCCCGTGATACGATACGCTCTATCACACATAAGCCTCCTTATATCTTCCTCAAAACAGCCACCATACCTACCTATTATGACATTTCCATAGCCATTCCGAGATATATTGTCATGCAACTTCCATCATCATCATATACACGACTTGAGAATTCATTGCCATATTGATTTGCATGATCGTAAGATAGCTAGCATGATGTTTTCATGGCTAGTCCTTTTTTTATATCTTTGCTATGCTAGATCATTGCACATCCCGGTACACCGCCAGAGGCATTCATATAGAGTCATATCTTTGTTCTAGATATCGAGTTGTAATATTGAGTTGTAAGTAAATAAAGTGTGAGGATCATCATTATTAGAGCATTGTCCTAAAAAAGGAGAGGCCAAAGAAGCCTAAATAAAAAAGGGGGCCAAAGAAGCCCGCAAAAAAATAAAAAAAATAAAAGGGACAATGTTACTATCTTTTTTCCACACTTGTGCTTCAGAGTAGCACCATGTTCTTCATATAGAGAGTCTCATATATTGTCACTTTCATATACTAGCGGGAATTTTCATTATAGAACTTGGCTTGTATATTTCGATGATGGGCTTCCTCAAATGCCCAAGGTCTTCATGAGCAAGCAAGTTCGATGCACACCCACTTAGTTTCCAGTTTGAGCTTTCATACACTTATAGCTCTTAGTGCATCCGTTGCATGGCAATCCCTACTCCTCACATTGACATCAATTGATGGGCATCTCCATAGCCCGTTGATTAGCCGCGTCGATGTGAGACTTTCTCCTTTTTTTTCTTCTCCATATAACCCACACCATCGTATTCTATTCCACCTATAGTGTTATATCCATGGCTCGCGCTCATGTATTGCGTGAAAGTTGAAAAAATTTGAGAATACTAAAGTATGAAACAATTGCTTGGCTAAAACCGGGGTTGTGCATGATTTAAATACTTTGTGTGATGAAGATGAAGCATAGCCAGACTATATGATTTTGTAGGGATAACTTTCTTTGGTCATGTTGTTTTGAAAAGACATAATTGCTTTATTAGTACGCTTGAAGTATTATTGTCTTAATGTCAAATGATAGACTCTACAAGAAAAAAGGTCTGTAGAGACATCATATTCCACAGCTAGAGACGTGTTATTTCATCTCTAGGCAACCATAGAGTCGACTTAGTAAAGCGTCTTTGGAGCGTCTCCCCACGGACCGTCTCAAAACGTGTAGACACGTTAGCTAAGCATTTGTACATGACATGAGACGCTATATTGGGACGTTCAAAAGCGTCCCTGTATATGAGGTGCTATATTAGGACGTTCAAAAGCGTCAATACATATGAGACGCTATATTGGGACATTCAAAAGTGTATCTAAGGTATGAGACGCTATATTGGGACGTTCAAAAGCGTATCTAGATATGTAGAGTCGTTCTGTTAGATGCGTTTATCACGTCTCTACTCATAGAGCCGGTTCATTCATCATGGGCACTAACTCCTTTCGTATACACGCTATGTAGAGATGTTATATTCGTCTCTAAATATACTTAACTTTAAAATTTGATTTATTTTCAATTTGTATTTCAACATTTCGAATCCAGTTACTTCATCACAACACATGCTTGTGTAGAATGATCAGCATATATTGTCATATAAAGGCATCCACTCATATCACGATTCACATTCATAGGCAACAAATATTATATAAAGGGATCCTCCCATATCACCAATTGTATCACAAGCATCTCATTCGCACAATTTCAATTAGGAACAAACACCTTGAGTTCAGAATTGAATCAAATCAGATTTCCTATGAAGCTAAATCCTTTACAAAATACATAATATTTGTCCATTTAAAAACTAATTGTTGTGTAGTTGCTCCTCACTCCTACAATGCACTCCTTTTCTAATCTTGAGACTACCCTGAAAAGGGAAGATAACAGAGAAAAAATTAGAACGTAAGCTTTCAGAGTAGTGTGTGAAGAAATGTATTTGATGAAATTGTAAGAGATGTACCAGTGTTTGGTGGCTTGTTTTGAGGTTGTGAAGGAGTGCCGGGGGAATGTTTTTGACCTAAAAAGCACATTGGTGGCACAGTTTAAACAATGGTGCTTTGTTATCATGACCATTCTATGTGTTTTCTACAGTTGAGGTTCAGTTCGGTTTAAACTTATACCGTACAAAATATAGACATTGTTTGATAACAAAGCAGAAAGTTATGCATGCAAACGCAAACACACACACACACACCTTAGCAAATATGTGTTCATGTGGTGAAGACAAACTGGTGCAACCCTCTTTAGTTCTCGTGCAATTGCTTGGATGCAATTCCTGGTTAGTGAACTGCTTGTCCGATAAAGTTGATTCTACAAAGCCTTGATTGACCCTATCAAATTTTTCAATGTGTGCTTTCTATAGTTGAGGTTCAGTTCGGTTGTAAGTAAACATATAAAAACATAGACATTCTGTGAAAATGAAGTAGAAACTTATGCACAACAGACACACCTTATCAACCACTAGTGGTTGGGGCCCGCCATTGTGGGCCTCCTAAGAGGAAGCTGGGCGGTGCCAAGTAGGCAGACGCCCCTTCTGAGTCCTTAATTCTCTTCATTCTCAACTGATGTATACACATACATACATGCATGCTTGATTCGCGGTGTGTGTCTTTCATACACCACCAGTTCACCATCATATACAAAAAGAAGACTTCACTTAATTTGTTCGGACAAATGAATGTTTGCAATTTGCACTTCATACAGACAGAGTAATTCATCATGAATTTTGCCCGTACTATTGCACATGCAAACATTAGTAGGTTTTAAAGGGGTGTTCTATGATAGCAATCTACCATTGTCAAAACAAGAAACATGAATCATTCACAATGTGCAAGACAAGCGAATTGAGAAAGAGCGGACAGAAGACAGTCAAGTTGAAGGACTGTACTTCTCAACCAATGCTATGAGGTTTTCTAGTTCTTTTGATCCTCCAACATTGAAGAAGTAATCAAAAATGGTTATGATCACACCGTTTTGGCCCAAGATATGCAAGCATCAAAAAGTTCAGGGGGGGGAGGTTGTAGCAGCAAGAGATAACCATATTAAATTGTTGCCATGCAAATTGTAGCTGGTCCAACCTATTTTCTTTCACCCACCCGTTGCAACAATTTTTTTTAAAATCTCATAGGACAAAGGAAGTTTGCATGACCAGACAACAGAGTAGCCAGACCTATGAAGATGCAAGAGTTCGCCCTAGTAGATAGATTGAGAAAATGTGAAATCTTCAATAGTCAAAGCAAAAGGGTTGATACCATATGGCTCAATTCAGTAATTTTTTTGAAATTTTAGTATGATATCTAATTAAAATGATTTGAAGTACAACTCTTTTTACAGCACTAGGAATCTTACAAGTATTTTGTCTTCAAGATGTGAGAACCTCTAGCATCAAAATGTTTGACATTCCTCTTGTGGTCTAGACGTTTCCAGCATGGTATAGAAGGGAAACTTAAGGGCATAGTCCATCTGAAATTATCAAAGCACATAATTAGACATAAATTCAGAATAAGCTGCCAAACAAATAGCATATGTTGTCTAGGATTAATTCATGTTCTGATACACTGACTGTTGAAGCCTTGTATAGTTCCAGTACAGTGACAAAGAAATATGAGGTTCTAGATTAGCAAAATGTACAAAATTAGGGTAGCATGCATTGAATATGTTTGGTACTCAATACTGGAAGAAAAGCAGTACACGCCCCAACCACTTTCCTACTTGTACTACATGGTGTTATTCCATCATACTCAGAGTACAGGAATATAAAGTATTGGTACGTGCAAATTGCTAACTGAAGTAATAGGACATAATTGTGCAAAAGCAACACAGAGACTCAACTGACCACTTTGTCAAAATAAATAAATAATTAGTAATTGGACTGTTAGCTGATGGATGGATATATGCAATCAGTAGAAGGATAAACACATACTCCATGGTACATTGTATCTCTAAACAAAAACATGCATGGTACGTCTCTGCATATTAGTACACCATGCAGTATAGTATATGATATTTTTGTCTCTAATTGCATGTCTCAATCACTCAAAATAAATCATTCACCTTTCTTGCAGAATTTGAAGTCCCAGACAAATTTTGCATGGCTTCCATGCTACCTGTTAACAACCACATGTATTCGGTGGAAGGACTGAAACTTCTTTTGCTCAGACACAGTGATAATTGATCTCCGTCAAATTTTCATGCATTGGAAAACACAACAATCTTTGCAGGCATGTTCAATCCAATACTGAATTTTTATGAAGCAAAGAAACAAAATATTACACTTCAAATAGCCGAATAAGACAAAATTACTCTTAATTAAGAAATGGAGGTCCGTAACAAGGAACCCAAACTAACAAGGGCAGTAATTTTCGCACATTCTAATTGTAATCTGGAAATCAAGATTTCCAGAGAAAGAACCAACAAGAGGCAATGGTATTCATAAACAAAAGGTGTGGTTAGGCTTAGTTAAGAATATTGGAACAATCTATATCATTAGCTACCAAGAAAAAAAAGCACCAGGTGAAGAAATAAGCAGTAGATTGTTGGAGATCAGATCAGACACTGCGACGCTGCACATCATCTCTCAAATCCCTTCACATCAAATTAGTCCAGCGCTGCACATCATGATTTGGCGACCTCAATATTTCCCTGACCCCATCACTGTTGGAAATATGCCCTAGAGGCAATAATAAAAGCATTATTATTATATTTCCTTGTTCATGATAATTGTCTTTATTCATGCTATAATTGTGTTATCCGGAAATCGTAATACATGTGTGAATAACAGACATCAACATGTCCCTAGTGAGCCTCTAGTTGACTAGCTCGTTGATCAACAGATAGTCATGGTTTCCTGACTATGGACACTGGATGTCATTGATAACGAGATCACATCATTGGGAGAATGATGTGATGGACAAGACCCAATCCTAAACATAGCACAAGATCGTATAGTTCGTTTGCTAGAGTTTTCCAATGTCAAGTATCTTTTCCTTAGACCATGAGATCTTGTAACTCCCGGATACCGTAGGAGTGCTTTGGGTATGCCAAACGTCACAACGTAACTGGGTGACTATAAAGGTAGACTACGGGTATCTCCGAAAGTGTCTATTGGGTGACATGGATCAAGACTGGGATTTGTCACTCCGTATGACGGAGAGGTATCACTGGGCCCACTCGGTAATGCATCATCATAATGAGCTCAGAGTGACCAAGTGTCTGGTCACGGGATCATGCATTACGGTACGAGTAAAGTGACTTGCCGGTAACGAGATTGAACGAGGTATTGGGATACCGACGATCGAATCTCGGGCAAGTAACATATCGATAGACAAAGGGAATAGTGTACGGGGTTGATAGAATCCTCGACATCGTGGTTCATCCGATGAGATCATCGTGGAGCATGTGGGAGCCAACATGGGTATCCAGATCCCGCTGTTGGTTATTGACTGGAGAGTCGTCTCGGTCATGTCTGCTTGTCTCCCGAACCCGTAGGGTCTACACACTTAAGGTTCAGTTACGCTAGGGTTGTAGGGATATGTATATGCAGTAACCCGAATGTTGTTCGGAGTCCCGGATGAGATCCCGGACGTCACGAGGAGTTCCGGAATGGTCCGGAGGTAAAGATTTATATATGGGAAGTCCTGTTTCGGGCATCGGGACAAGTTTCGGGGTTATCGGTATTGTACCGGGACCACCGGAAGGGTCCCGGGGGTCCACCGGGTGGGTCCACCTGTCCCGGGGGGGGCACATGGGCTGTAGGGGGTGTGCCTTGGCCTACATGGGCCAAGGGCACCAGCCCCACATAGGCCCATGCGCCTAGGGTTTGAGGGGGAAAGAGTCCTAGGAGGGGAAGGCACCTCCTAGGTGCCTTGGGGGGGAGGGAAACCCCCTTGGCCGCCGCACCCCTAGGAGATTGGATCTCCTAGGGCCGGCCACCCCCTTGGCCCTCCTATATATAGTGGGGGGAGAGGAGGGACTTCATACCTGAACGCCTTGGCCTTTGGTTGCCTCCTTCTCCCTCCCCAACACCTCCTCCACCTCCATAGTGCTTAGCGAAGCTCTGCCGGAGTACTGCAGCTCCATCAACACCACGCCGTCGTGCTGCTGCTGGTGCCATCTCCCTCAACCTCTCCTCCCTCCCTTGCTGGATCAAGAAGGAGGAGACGTGGCTGTTCCATACGTGTGTTGAACGCGGAGGTGCCGTCCGTTCGGCGCTGGTCATCGGTGATTTGGATCACGTCGAGTACGACTACATCATCACCGTTCTTTTGAACGCTTCCGCTCGCGATCTACAAAGGTATGTAGATGCATCTAATCACTCGTTGCTAGATGAACTCCTAGATGATCTTGGTGAAACGAGTAGGAAAATTTTTATTTTCTGCAACGTTCCCCAACAGTGGTATCAGAGCTAGGTCTATGCGTAGTTCTTCTTGCGCGAGTAGAACACAATTTGTTGTGGGCGTAGATTTGTCAACTTTGTTGCCGTTACTAGTCCTTTCTTGCTTCAGCGGTATTGTGGGATGAAGCGGCCTGGACCAACCTTACACGTACGCTTACGTGAGACCGGTTCCACCGACTAACATGCACTAGTTGCATAAGGTGGCTGGCGGGTGTCTGTCTCTCCCACTTTAGTTGGAGCGGAATCGATGAACAGGGTCCTTATGAAGGGTAAATAGAAGTTGACAAATCACGTTGTGGCTTTAACGTAGGTAAGAAGACGTTCTTGCTAGAACCCTAATTCAGCCACGTAAAACTTGCAACAACAATTAGAGGACGTCTAACTTGTTTTTGCAGCAAGTGGTTTGTGATATGATATGGCCAAAGTTGTGATGAATGATGAATGATCTATATGTGATGTATGAGATGTTCATGCTATTGTAATAGGATTCACGACTTGCATGTCGATGAGTATGACAACCGGCAGGAGCCATAGGAGTTGTCTTTATTCTTTTAATGACCTGCGTGTCATCGAGAAACGCCATGTAAATTACTTTACTTTATTGCTAAACGCGTTAGCCATAGTAGTAGAAGTAATAGTTGGCGAGCAACTTCATGGAGACACGATGATGGAGATCATGGTGTCAAGCCGGTGACAAGATGATCACGGAGCCCCAAGATGGAGATCAAAGGAGCTATGTGAAAATGGCCATACCATGTCACGTTTATTATTTGATTGCATGTGATGTTTATCATGTTTTGCATCTTGTTTACTTAGAACGACGGTAGTAAATAAGATGATCCCTCACAATAAAATTCAAGAAGTGTTCCCCCTAACTGTGCACCGTTGCGACAGTTCGCTGTTTCAAAACACCACGTGATGATCGGGTGTTTTATTCAGACGTTCACATACAACGGGTGTAAGACAGATTTACACATGCAAACACTTAGGTTGACTTGACGAGCCTAGCATGTACAGACATGGCCTCGGAACACAGAAGACCGAAAGGTCGAGCATGAGTCGTATAGAAGATACGATCAACATGAAGATGTTCACCGATGTTGACTAGTCCGTCTCACGTGATGATCGGACACGGTCTAGTTTAACTCGGATCATGTAATACTTAGATGACCAGAGGGATGTCTAATCTAAGTGGGAGTTCACTAATAATTTGATTAGTTGAACTTAATTATCATGAACTTAGTCTAAAATCTTTGCAATATGTCTTGTAGATCAAATGGCCAACGTAGTCCTCAACTTCAACGCGTTCCTAGAGAAAACTAAGCTGAAAGACGATGGCAGCAACTATACGGACTAGGTCCGGAACCTGAGGATCATCCTCATAGCTGCCAAGAAAGATTATGTCCTACAAGCACCGCTTGGTGACGCACCCGTTCTCCCTGCAGAACAAGATGTTATGAACGCTTGGCAGGCACGTTTCGATGACTACTCCCTCGTTCAGTGCGGCATGCTTTACAGCCTAGAGCCGGGGCTCCAAAAGCGTTTTGAGAGACATGGAGCATATGAGATGTTTGAAGAGCTGAAAATGGTTTTCCAAGCTCATGCCCGGGTCGAGAGATATGAAGTCTCCGACAAATTCTTCAGCTGTAAGATGGAGGAAAACAGTTCTGTCAGTGAGCACATACTCACTATGTCTGGGTTGCATAACCGCTTGACTCAGCTGGGAGTTAATCTCCCGGATGATGCGGTCATTGACAGAATCCTCCAGTCACTTCCACCAAGCTACAAGAGCTTTGTGATGAACTTCAATATGCAGGGGATGGAAAAGACCATTCCTGAAGTATTTGCTATGCTGAAATCAGCAGAGGTAGAAGTCAGGAAGGAACATCAAGTGTTGATGGTCAATAAAACCACTAAGTTCAAGAAAGTCAAGGGTAAAAAGAACTTCAAGAAGGATGGCAAGGAGGTTGCCGCGCCCGGCAAGCAAGCTGCCAGGAAGAAGCCAAAGAATGGACCCAAGCCCGAGACTGAGTGCTTTTATTGCAAGGGAAGCGGTCACTGGAAGCGGAACTGCCCTAAGTACTTAGCGGATAAGAAGGCCGGCAAAACAAAAGGTATATGTGATATACATGTAATTGATGTGTACCTTACTAGTGCCCATAGTGGCTCCTGGGTATTTGATACCGGTGCAGTTGCTCACATTTGTAACTCAAAGCAGGGGCTGCGGAATAAGCGGAAACTGGCAAAGGACGAGGTGACGATGCGCGTCGGGAATGGTTCCAAGGTCAATGTGATCGCCGTCGGCACGCTACCTCTGCATCTCCCTTCGGGATTAGTTTTAAAACTTAATAATTGTTATTTAGTGCCAGCTTTGAGCATGAACATTGTATCGGGATCTCGTTTAATTCGAGATGGCTACTCTTTTAAATCTGAGAATAATGGTTGTTCCATTTTTATGAGAGATATGTTTTATGGTCATGCTCCTATGGTGAATGGTTTATTCTTTATGAATCTCGAACGTGATGCTACACATGTTCATAATGTGAGTACCAAAAGAAGTAAGGTTGATAATGATAGTCCCACATACTTGTGGCACTGCCTCCTTGGTCACATAGGTGTCAAACGCATGAAGAAGCTCCATGCTGATGGACTTTTAGAGTCTCTTGATTATGAATCATTTGACACGTGCGAACCATGCCTTATGGGTAAAATGACCAAGACTCCGTTCTCAGGAACAATGGAGCGAGCAACCGACTTATTGGAAATCATACATACTGATGTGTGCGGTCCAATGAGTGTTGAGGCTCGCGGTGGCTATCGTTATGTTCTCACCCTCACTGATGATTTAAGTAGGTATGGGTATATCTACTTAATGAAACACAAGTCTGAAACCTTTGAAAAGTTCAAGGAATTTCAGAGTGAGGTTGAAAATCAACGTGACAGGAAAATCAAGTTTCTACGATCAGATCGTGGAGGAGAATACTTGAGTCACGAGTTTGGGGCACACTTAAGAAAATGTGGAATAGTTTCACAACTCACGCCGCCTGGAACACCTCAGCGTAATGGTGTGTCCGAACGTCGTAATCGCACTCTGTTAGATATGGTGCGATCTATGATGTCTCTTACCGATTTACCGCTTTCTTTTTGGGGCTATGCTTTAGAGACTGCCGCATTCACTTTAAATAGGGCACCATCGAAATCCATTGAGACGACACCGTATGAATTATGGTTTGGGAAGAAACCTAAGCTGTCGTTTCTAAAAGTTTGGGGATGCGATGCTTATGTCAAGAAACTTCAACCTGAAAAGCTCGAACCCAAGTCGGAAAAATGCGTCTTCATAGGATACCCAAAAGAAACTATTGGGTACACCTTCTACCTCAGATCCGAAGGCAAGATCTTTGTTGCCAAGAATGGGTCCTTTCTGGAGAAAGAGTTTCTCTCGAAAGAAGTAAGTGGGAGGAAAGTAGATCTTGATGAAGTATTACCTCTTGAACCGGAAAATGGCGCAACTCAAGAAAATGTTCCTGAGGTGCCAGCACCGACTAGAGAGGGAGTTAATGATGATGATCAAGATACTTCTGATCAAGCCCCTACTGAAATTCGAAGGTCCACAAGGACACGTTCCGCACCAGAGTGGTACGGCAACCCTGTCTTGGAAATCATGCTGTTAGACAACGATGAACCTTCGAACTATGAAGAAGCGATGGCGGGCCCGGATTCCGACAAATGGCTGGAAGCCATGAAATCCGAGATAGGATCCATGTATGAAAACAAAGTATGGACTTTGACTGACTTGCCCGTTGAGCGGCGAGCCATAGAAAATAAATGGATCTTTAAGAGGAAGACAGACGCGGATGGTAATGTGACCATCTATAAAGCTCGGCTTGTCGCTAAGGGTTATCGACAAGTTCAAGGGGTTGACTACGATGAGACTTTCTCACCGGTAGCGAAGCTGAAGTCCGTCCGAATCATGTTAGCAATTGCCGCATTCTATGATTACGAAATATGGCAAATGGACGTCAAAACGGCATTCCTTAATGGTTTCCTTAAGGAAGAATTGTATATGATGCAGCCGGAAGGTTTTGTCGATCCTAAGAATGCTGACAAAGTGTGCAAGCTCCAATGCTCGATTTATGGGCTGGTGCAAGCATCTCGGAGTTGGAACATTCGCTTTGATGAGATGATCAAAGCGTTTGGGTTTACGCAGACTTATGGAGAAGCATGCGTTTACAAGAAAGTGAGTGGGAGCTCTGTAGCATTTCTCATATTATATGTAGATGACATACTTTTGATGGGAAATGATATAGAACTCTTGGACAGCATCAAGGCCTACTTGAATAAAAGTTTTTCAATGAAGGACCTTGGAGAAGCTGCTTATATATTAGGCATCAAAATCTATAGAGATAGATCGAGACGCCTCATAGGTCTTTCACAAAGCACATACCTTGATAAGATATTGAAGAAGTTCAATATGGATCAATCCAAGAAGGGGTTCTTGCCTGTGTTGCAAGGTATGAAATTGAGCTCAGCTCAATGTCCGACCACGGCAGAAGATATAGAAGAGATGAGCGTCATCCCCTATGCCTCAGCCATAGGTTCTATTATGTATGCCATGCTGTGTACCAGACCTGATGTAAACCTTGCCGTCAGTTTGGTAGGAAGGTACCAAAGTAATCCCGGCAAGGAACACTGGACAGCGGTCAAGAATATCCTGAAGTACCTGAAAAGGACTAAGGAAATGTTTCTCGTTTATGGAGGTGACGAAGAGCTCGTCGTAAAGGGTTACGTCGACGCTAGCTTCGACACAGATCTGGATGACTCTAAGTCACAAACCGGATACGTGTATATTTTTGAATGGTGGGGCAGTAAGCTGGTACAGTTGCAAGCAAAGCGTCGTGGCGGGATCTACATGTGAAGCGGAGTACATGGCAGCCTCGGAGGCAGCACATGAAGCAATATGGGTGAAGGAGTTCATCACCGACCTAGGAGTCATACCCAATGCGTCGGGGCCGATCAAGCTCTTCTGTGACAACACTGGAGCTATTGCACTTGCCAAGGAGCCCAGGTTTCACAAGAAGACAAGGCACATCAAGCGTCGCTTCAACTCCATTCGTGAAAATGTTCAAGATGGAGACATAGAGATTTGTAAAGTACATACGGACCTGAATGTAGCAGATCCGTTGACTAAACCTCTCCCTAGAGCAAAACATGATCAACACCAGAATTCCATGGGTGTTCGATTCATCACAATGTAACTAGATTATTGACTCTAGTGCAAGTGGGAGACTGTTGGAAATATGCCCTAGAGGCAATAATAAAAGCATTATTATTATATTTCCTTGTTCATGATAATTGTCTTTATTCATGCTATAATTGTGTTATCCGGAAATCGTAATACATGTGTGAATAACAGACACCAATATGTCCCTAGTGAGCCTCTAGTTGACTAGCTCGTTGATCAACAGATAGTCATGGTTTCCTGACTATGGACACTGGATGTCATTGATAACGAGATCATATCATTAGGAGAATGATGTGATGGATAAGACCCAATCCTAAACATAGCACAAGATCGTATAGTTCATTTGCTAGAGTTTTCCAATGTCAAAGTATCTTTTCCTTAGACCATGAGATCGTGTAACTCCCGGATACCGTAGGAGTGCTTTGGGTATGCCAAACGTCACAACGTAACTGGGTGACTATAAAGGTAGACTACGGGTATCTCCGAAAGTGTCTGTTGGGTGACATGGATCAAGACTGGGATTTGTCACTCCGTATGACGGAGAGGTATCACTGGGCCCACTCGGTAATGCATCATCATAATGAGCTCAGAGTGACCAAGTGTCTGGTCACGGGATCATGCATTACGGTACGAGTAAAGTGACTTGCCGGTAACGAGATTGAACGAGGTATTGGGATACCGACGATCGAATCTCGGGCAAGTAACATATCGATAGACAAAGGGAATAGTGTACGGGGTTGATAGAATCCTCGACATCGTGGTTCATCCGATGAGATCATCGTGGAGCATGTGGGAGACAACATGGGTATCCAGATCCCGTTGTTGGTTATTGACCGGAGAGTCGTCTCGGTCATGTCTGCTTGTCTCCCGAACCCGTAGGGTCTACACACTTAAGGTTCAGTTACGCTAGGGTTGTAGGGATATGTATATGCAGTAACCCGAATGTTGTTCGGAGTCCCGGATGAGATCCCGGACGTCACGAGGAGTTCCGGAATGGTCCGGAGGTAAAGATTTATATATGGGAAGTCCTGTTTCGGGCATCGGGACAAGTTTCGGGGTTATCGGTATTGTACCGGGACCACCGGAAGGGTCCCGGGGGTCCACCGGGTGGGTCCACCTGTCCCGGGGGGCCACATGGGCTGTAGGAGGTGCACCTTGGCCTACATGGGCCAAGGGCACCAGCCCCACATAGGCCCATGCGCCTAGGGTTTGAGGGGGAAAGAGTCCTAGGAGGGGAAGGCACCTCCTAGGTGCCTTGGGGGGGAGGGAAACCCCCTTGGCCGCCGCACCCCTAGGAGATTGGATCTCCTAGGGCCGGCCACCCCCTTGGCCCTCCTATATATAGTGGGGGGAGAGGAGGGACTTCATACCTGAACGCCTTGGCCTTTGGTTGCCTCCTTCTCCCTCCCCAACACCTCCTCCACCTCCATAGTGCTTAGCGAAGCTCTGCCGGAGTACTGCAGCTCCATCAACACCACGCCGTCGTGCTGCTGCTGGTGCCATCTCCCTCAACCTCTCCTCCCTCCCTTGCTGGATCAAGAAGGAGGAGACGTGGCTGTTCCGTACGTGTGTTGAACACGGAGGTGCCGTCCGTTCGGCGCTGGTCATCGGTGATTCGGATCACGTCGAGTACGACTACATCATCACCGTTCTTTTGAACGCTTCCGCTCGCGATCTACAAAGGTATGTGGATGCATCTAATCACTCGTTGCTAGATGAACTCCTAGATGATCTTGGTGAAACGAGTAGGAAAATTTTTGTTTTCTGCAACGTTCCCCAACAATCACAATGTCGTATAAATAATTGTTTAATGAAAGGCAATGCAATGAGTATAATATGTATATCTAGTCGAGCCTAATTCTCTTTCATATTTCTTCTATAGAGTCTGAAACTCATATCCCAAGCAATCAGCAACACGTGGAGCTTCAGTGGGACAAAATAATGACCGACTCGCTATTTTGCACTGTTTCCATGAATAAGATCATAAATCCATATGGCATAGTACAGATCCATGCCCTAATTCTCATCCTGCAAATTGCATTAAGAGATGTAAGCTATAAATAAACATGTAAAACAAAAAATTTCATGCACTTACCACACAAATTAGAATCTACACTAATTTTTTGGTTAAAATCATGGCAATTTGAAAAGAACCAGATCCACAACTCATTGGCTTGAAATCCTTCCTGTGCGTTGATGAAATTACAAGCATGTACATAATTTACAGAAACCTAACCTAATAGAATCTCACATGAGGAGGTTAAGAGCTCACCTCCTTCTTCCTTGTGAATTTCCAGATCCTCCATGTCATATTCTCCAACCGTGTGTTCCTCGTTCGCGTGTGACACATCTTGCAGATCGATCAATAAATGCGAAGCAAACAGGAGAAACCTTGTCATGCTCTCCGGCAACAAATGGATATCTACAAGGAATCAAGAACTGACAAAATAGAAGCAAGCTTAAACTTGTGATAAATGGAGTTTTCAATTTCACAAATAACCATCAGCAGTTAGTAGCACATCGCAGCCGCAGCAGACCCAGCAGAAGACAACAACACCGAACAGATACAACCAGCATCACACACACATCTGCCAGCAGCACAGATAGTAGCCGTACTCCACAAATTAAGATCTAGATAGGAAATTGAGAGACGCGAGTCTGAGCCTAACGTGTAATAACTAACCAGTGTAATTAGCTTATCAGCAAAGAGATCTCATTCATCACAACGTGTTCTGATAGTGCCCAGATAAGTAATCAACTGCAGCTTCATTCATTAAATCTAGTCTGAGAATTGGACAAATCTGCCTATATTTAGCCTCCAATTTTGTACTTTGTTGTGCTGCCACCACGGCTCTCTTTGTGTACAATTGAGAGAGGTTCAGAAAGAGAGATAGGGTAAGGGAGACGGCGCCGAGGGGAGCGAGGGAGTATCTGCGCATGGAGGGAAGACTGGCCTCACCAGCGTCCACCAATGGTGGCGAGGAGGCCACGTGGATGATGACTACCTCAAGCGGAAGAACAGTGATGATGACGGATCTTTCGAGCTCTCGTTGCAGTTGTCAACACCAACCTCGTTGTCCTCGTCAGGAGGCCCCGTCATCGTTCACCAGCGCTTTCGGCTGGTGCTCCTACCACCCAGCACCTCTAACAACCACTTCGACCAAATCGATCTGCCGCCTCCCTCGTCGAGTCAGAGCACAGGTCGAAACCGCCGCCGCCTCCACCTTCTCCTGCCACCCAATCCTTCCTCCATCAGTCTATCTAAGACCAATTGTACTACTGTTGAGTTTTGCCATGTAAAATTAGATTGGACCAAATAGTTGCTCACATATGTCAGAATTGAATTCTAGGCAAGCAAACAATTCACCGAACACTTAGAGTGCATTGCCTACAGGAAGGAAGTAAGGAGACGAATGAGAAGATGATCCAGACTTGAGATGCATAAATGAAGGAGGCCAGTTTGGTTGATTTGTTGATAAAACTGTAGGGGCTATGGGAATCAAGGATCACCAGCTTGACGTGGTGGAGGCTGAAGATGTTGGATGGAGACGAGAGCTGCTTGCGTGGTGTTGTACCGACGGAGCGTGCGGCGGAGCTTCGGGTGAAGAATGAGACCTGCGTGGATGCGGCTTCGTGAGTCATGACCGCGAGGACGACGTCGGGAGGAGCATGGTTTCGTGACGGTGAGGACGTTGACGGCTCCAACGAGCGAGCTTGCCGATGGAGGAAAACGAGAGTCGCCGGCGGGCGGAGCAAGGGGCGGAGGGCACCCCGTGAGGGCGAGGCTTACACTGTGCAAATAGTTTGGGATCGCGGGGTGGTGCTTGGGGATAGGCGGCGCGCGGGGTGCGGGGATGGGCGGCGCGCGCGGTGTTGATGCCGGAGTAGATTGGAATCGGGAAGTTGGATAAATGGGGAGGTGGGGGAGATGGTGGCGAGTAAAATTATCCGGCCACATATATGAAGATAAAAGAAAAAAGAGACGCGGGAAGTCTTTGCGCGGTAAATAACGCGCCAAAAAAATTAAGCGAAAATAATCCAGGAACCTCATATTTGGTTATAAGTGCAAATAGTTTGGGATCGCCAAGTAACTATATATATGGATAAATATATTTTTTATGTTTATTTTTATCGGATAAATACGTATTCTTAGTTATTTTCCAAAAAAAGATCAAACTTTATGGGGTAATATACGTGTATGAAGTAATATGCATGTAGTTTTAATAAAAAGTATAAAGCCAGTGGTAGATTAAGGATGTCACTATCTGTCCACGGACACGTCCGCAAACACACATACTGGAGCCGGCCATTCATTACTATACCCGAAACACCTGCATGCATTTCAAACATAAAAATGAACCAAACAGAGGAATTTTACGCAAACCGAATAAATAAAAGTACGATACATTTACATAAACCCAGCGAGGACAAGCAGTGAATCCTCGAGGCCAATCTTGATTGTTAAGACTTTGTATTTGTATTAGTTTGTAACTTCTCGTACCTTGTAAACCTTGTATTTGTACATGATTTCATCTTATAAATATATAGGTAACACCATCCTTCAGTATCGCTGTGCTCGCCGCTTCACCAATGGGGGATCCTCACTACATCCCTAATCGGGCAGGGCTCCCTGACAGCCCTTGCCCTCGGCGATGTCGTCGAACCAATGATGGATGATGCTCCTTTGCAGTTAATCATGTCTATTAGTACCTACACTCATCTCGTGATTCGCACTGATCTACTGTCAAGCACATGCTTCGCTATGTTTGGCTGACAGTCTTTCCTGGCTTACGCATTGGGCCTGCTCTCGCTGGCGTTCTTTTTTGCTTTCTTGGATATTGCATGGGTCCTGGATCGGTTGAGGACCCAGGCCTCTGCATGCAAGATTGGTGGCATTGCAGACCCACTCCCACGCGACGTCTAACGTGGCGAACATGGCCTGGCGATGCTCGTTGCGTAGCTCCTCCTCCAACTTCACTCGCTCGGCCTCCGCCAGGGTGCTACGCGGTGATGTATCGCTGCCGCCCCGAGGTAATGCAAGAGGCGCCCGGGAGGGATCCTCCTCCTTCACGGCCTTGCCGCGCTAGCTGCAGCGTGGCGGTAACACCGACCAGCCGAAATGGCCAAACGTGCTGCGTGGCAGGGAGGGGTGCTCTTTCTTGACCTTCTCCTTGACGAGACATCCAATTCAGAAGCCGTGGTTGCATGGGGTGTTGGGGAACATTGCATGGGAAACAAAAAAATTCCTATGCTCACCAAGATCCAATCTAGAAGATGACCATCTACGAGAGGAGAGATTGGATCTACATACCCTTGTAGATCTTTAAACAAAAGCATTAAGAAACATGGTTGATGTAGTCGAACGTCTTCACGATCCAATCATGATCCGTCCCGCGGACTCCCGATCCAAGTGCCAAATGATGAAGCCATGTACCTAGGGTAGGGTCATGGACCTGTCCAAGGTACCCTCCCCAAGGACATCTCTAGAAGAAACTGTCTTTCAGTCGACCTGGAAGAATTCCACTCGACGGACTTGAAGACACTCGACCATGAAGACTCACTCGACCACCAGGAGATCTAGGGTCACTCTGCATCCAAATGGTCTGTTATTAAGTAGTCTTTATGGCCATGATATCACTTTATGTAAGACGTTACCAGTAACGCCAGGCCTTTATGTACATTGAACCCTCCGCTACGTGGGTTGGCTGGGGTCCTGGCGCACTCTATATAAGCCACCCCCCTCCACAGGCAGAAGGGTTCGCACCTCTATAACTCATACGCATATAATCCAGTCGACCGCCTCCGGGCTCCGAGACGCAGGGCTGTTACTTCCTCCGAGAAGGGCCCGAACTCGTAACTCCCTTGCATATACAACTACTCCATAGCTAGGATCTTGCCTCTCCATACATACCCCCTATTCTACTGTCAGGCTTAGAACCACGACAGTTGGCGCCCACCATGGGGCAGGTGTCTTAGCGACTTATTGGAGAAGTTGCAATTGTTCCGATCGCCTTCACCATGGTTTCTGGCGGAGTTTTGGTGGAGGGCCGCGAGATCCATCTCGGCGCGCTCACGTTTATCGCCGACGACTCCGCTTGGCTCTTGGAGGCTCCACTCGACATCGATGCACTCCCAGTCCGTGGGGCGACACACTTTCGCGCATGTGTCCGCAACGTCCTGCTGCGGCAACCGTCGGCCCCGTATCTGTAGACCCCTACGTCGTCCTCCCTCCCTGTCTCCCGCCAGCGCAAGCGCTCTGGTCAGTCGAGGCTTCAGCGGTGGCTGAGACACGCAGTGGCTCGCCAATCAGCCACCACCCAAGTCGCGGCGATTGAGCCCGACGAATCTCTCTATGGCCTGTTCGATCTGTCGACTGGCTCCGTAGAGACTGCATCCGAGTGCGACAGCAGTGATCCAACGGTGGAGGTCCTGATGGTCAATGGGCCTCGTAGTCCTCCCGGCTTCCCCCACACTGATGGAGGGGATGGCGGAGGCGACCCAGCTCAGGTCCACGAGGAGTATCAACCCGAGCCACTCACTTTGTTGCAAAGAGAAGATCTTCGCCGCCGGAACATGGATGCTCTGCATACTCCTATCGTAGGAGAAACCCCCGAGGCTCGCGCCTTGGAGGACGCGCGTTTGGCCAATTTGGCTGAGCGCACTCGACTGGAGAACCTCCAGCGAGCACTCGACGAGCGCACGCGGCAACGAGTTCCAGACTCCAGTCGACGTCAACTCTTTCCGCCACCGACTCGGGTATATCGAACCCCAATTTAGAATCTGGCAGCTGCAGCCCGTATAGCGGAGTCGATTCAGCCCTCTCAGTCAGAGGCTGGCAGAGGCTTGATGCAGATCAGAGATTTGCTCCGGGCAGCAGGAGCTCAAAATTCAGCTGTATCACAGTCGCGTAATAGGATTCACAGTCGATCCGTCGCTGTGAATACAGTCCAGTCGGCCCATAGCCCAAGATCGCCTCTGTGGCGTGAGGGACGTGGGGGTCGACGTGATCAGTATGATGACCGATTCGATCGCGATGATCGGCGTCGAGTGCCCACTCCTCCCCCAAGGGGTGGGTCTTACGCCCATTGGCAACAAGATGACAGACGCCAACACAGTGTTGGGCGAAGGGTTCCAGTCGACCCTAGAGAACCAGGCTTTGACGCGAGGTCCATTATCGTGCAAGGTCTGGTCGATCGGAACAGAGCTCACTGAGAAGGCCATGACAGAGATGCGCCCACCAGCAGCCGAGTTCATGTCTCAGGACCAGAGTGTTTTAGCAGAGCCATCAGAGCCGCGGTGATCCCTCCCTACTTCAGGTTGGCGACTGGGGTGAGTAAGTTCACTGGTGAGTCCAAGCCCGATACTTGGCTTGAGGACTACCGAGTGGCTGTTCAGATTGGCGGTGGTAATGATGAGGTGGCCATGAAACACTTACCGCTTATTTTGGAGGGCTCAGCCAGAGCCTGGCTGAATCAGTTGGCTCCTGGCAGCATTTACACTTGGGAAGATCTTGCCCGAGTGTTTGTCAGGACATTTGAAGGAACGTGCAAACAGCCAGCAGGTCTGACAGAGCTGCAGGTTTGCGTACAAAAGTCGAATGAAACCCTGAGAGATTACATCCAGAGGTGGATCACATTGCATCATACGGTGGAGAACGTATCTGATCACCAAGCAGTCTGTGCCTTCAAGGAAGGTGTTAAGAACAGAGAGTTAAGTTTGAAGTTTGGTCGGACCGGAGACATGACTCTGAGTCGAATGATGGAAATTGCCACCAAATATGCCAATGGCGAAGAAGAGGATCGACTCCGGAGTGGCAAGTACAAGCCGAGCCAGTCGGAAAAAGGGAACTCAAAGCTGTCAGGACCCCGATCCTAAGTCACACCGATCTAGCATGTAACACATCATATCACTTTGCGGCCTCACGCACGGTATTCCCACGGGTGCCACCTTACCTGGCCCGGGACCGTTTGCGCCTTTTGGCTCACGTATATGATAGTGCCGCTAGAATCCATATGACAAAGAACCCGGGCTGACATGGCTAGTCGTGAACTCAAAGTGGCACTAACTTACAGGGACATGCATACATGACCCAACAACGAACGTGTCGGTCATCAGCGAGTGAATCCGGGCTGTAGCAATTGGGCTAGCAGGAATCCGGTAAACCGGGCTGTAGCAGGCTAACAGGACTTCGGTAGACACCGCGTGACATTTCCCCGAAGGGACAGACACAGGAACGAAGAAGGACACATGTCGGCCAGCCTAAGTGTTCCAGAGCAGTAGCAAGCTACCAAGGCTTAGAGGAAGCACTAGGAGACATTTCCCGGTAAGAGAGGCTACCAAGGATAAACAACTAGATAGTCAGATCCCACACATATCAAGCATTTCAAATCATACACACAATATGCTCGATATATGCAAATACAACATGGCATCACAACATAACTCTATGACTCAAAGTATTTATTCAATAGGCTCCGAGGAGCGAGGTATTACAAACATGGGTCTCTCGACCCAGCATTCAGAGCATACAAGTCAAAGCACAAGCGGAAGCTTAACATGTCTGAGTATAGACATCTACAAATGAAAAAGGCTGAGAAGCCTGACTATCTACCAGATCCTGCCATGGGCACAAGATCGTAGCTGAGGTAACAAGCTAAACGTCGAAGTCCACGCGGAACTACTAATGAGATTGAAGTCTCTCTGCAAAAACATAAAATAGGCAAATGTGAGTACAAATGTACCCAGCAAGACTTACATTAGAACTAACTACATATGCATCATTATCAACAAAGGGGATGGTGTGGTTTAACTGTAGCAAGCCAGCTTTGACTCGGTGGCTATCCTGAACTACGACTGCAAGTAACTCTTTTGAGGTGGCGCACATGAGTCCACATATTCACCATATCAATACACCACTATGGATCCGCTCCCGTCTCCCTACGAGAACGCCATCCATAGCACTCACACTTATCTTGCGCATTTTAGAGTATCCACTTTCACTTGTCTATGAACTGTATAGGCAACCCAGAAGTCCTTTACCGCGGACATTGCTATTCAAATTTATCATATTAACCCTGCAGGGGTGTACTTATTCACACACGCTCTCGCCACTTACCGCCATGTACACCAGTCGGAAGCAGAAGCGGAAAGCCGAGCCAGCTGCTCCTGGAGAAGCCTTGGCCGTGACTCAGGGCAAGTTTAAAGGGAAGCCCAAAGGATCTTGGAACCCCAAGAAGGTGAAGGACAAGGAAGGAAACGACGTGATGGATTTGCCATGCCACATCCACACGAAGAAAGATGAAGAGGGTAACTTCATTTACCCAAAACATACCACTCGCCAGTGCCGGCTCTTAATCCAGCAGTTTCAAGGGAAACATCCCAAGGATAAAGAAAAGGAGTCGGACAAGGTTGAGGACAAAGAGGACAGTGATGAAGGATACCCCCATGTCAATTCCACCCTGATGATTTTTGCTAATGTTGAGAGCAAAAGTCGATTGAAAGTTATCAACCGGGAAGTGAATATGGTTGCCCCGGCAACACCCAGTTATCTGAAGTGGTCTCAGAACACCATCACATTCGACCAGTCTGATCATCCGACACACATAGCCACCCCTGGGAGGCAAGCTTTGGTGGTCGACCAAGTCATCGAAGGCACTCGACTGACTAAGGTTCTGATGGACGGTGGCAGCAGACTAAACATATTGTATGAGGATACGCTGAAGGGAATGGGCATTCCGATGTCCAGACTCAGTTCCAGCAACATGAGTTTCCATGGAGTCATTCCTGGGAAAAGGTTGAATCACTCGGCCAAATTGCTCTTGATGTGGTTTTCAGCGATTCAAAGCATTTCCGCAAAGAAAAGTTAACATTTGAAGTTGTGGATTTCCAGAGTGCTTATCACGCCATTTTAGGCAGGCCAGCTTATGCACAATTCATGGCTCGACCATGTTACGTGTACCTCAAATTGAAGATGCCTGGTCCCAAAGGGGTGATCACCATTACTGGCAATCGGAAAAAGGCAGAAGAGTGCTTTCAGAAGGGCTCAAAGATCGCCGATGCTCAGATGGCAGTGGTAGAGCTGCAGGAATACCAGAAAACCGCAGATCCGAGTGATTTGTTGTGAGCCAAGAAGCCTGCTACTGAATCAGCATTTTAGTCATCTGGTGAGACAAAGCCGATTCACATCCACCCGACCGACCCCAATGTTGCTCCGACTCATATCTCAACAACACTCGACTCCAAATAGGAAGAAGTGCTCATCTAGTTCCTTCGTGAGAACTGGGACATCTTCGCATGGAAGCCTGCTGACATGCCGGGTGTTCCCAGGGGGCTGGCTGAGCATTGCCTACGAGTCGACTCAAAGGTGAAACCTATCAAGGAACATCTTCGACGGTCTGCCATCCAGAAGAGAAAAGCCATTGGCGAGGAGGTAGCTCGGCTCTTAGCAGCAGAGTTTATCTGAGAGATTTACCACTCCGAGTGGCTCGCCAATGTTGTCATGGTCCCCAAGAAGGACAAGTCACTTTGCATGTGCATTGATTTCAAACATATCAATCGGGCCTGCCCGAAAGATCATTTTCCTCTCCCCCGCATCGACCAAATAGTCGACTCGACTGCAGGATGTGAGAGCCTATCTTTTTTAGACGCCTATTCCGGTTATCATCAGATTCGTCTGTATGGACCCGACGAGATCAAAATAGCTTTTATCACCCCATTCGGATGCTTCTGCTATGTCACCATGCCGTTCGGCCTCAAGAACGCCGGAGCCACGTTCATGAGGATGATTCAGAAGTGTTTGCTCACTCAAATCAGTCGGAACGTGGAAGCATACATGGATGATATTGGGGTCAAATCACGGGAGGGTTCCGACCTGTTGACTGACCTCGCTGAAACATTTGCCAATCTCAGGAGGTATGATATCAAGCTTAATCCATCAAAGTGCACATTCGGAGTTCCTGGCGGAAAGTTACTCGGTTTTCTCATTTCCAAACGAGGAATCGACGCCAACCCGGAAAAGTTGGTACTATACTCCGAATGAAACGCCCCGTGCGTGTGCACGATGTCCAGAAACTTACTGGATGCTTGGCCGCGTTAAGTCGATTCATCTCTCTCCTCGGTGAAAAGGCATTGCCTATTTACCGACTGATGAAGAAGTCAGACAAGTTCGAGTGGACTCTAGAAGCTGATGCAGCGTCTGCAGAACTTAAAGCTCTGCTCTCCACCCAGCCGGTGCTTGCTGCCCCAGTCAGCAAAGAGCCCATGTTGCTTTACATTGCAGCCATAGGACAAGTCGTCAGTACAGTACTTACGGTTAAGCGGGAAGAAGAAGGGAAAGCCTTCAGAGTTCAACGCCCAGTATATTATCTTTCCGAAGTATTGACCCCATCGAAGCAAAGATACCCTCATTATCAGAAGCTTGTATATGGGATTTACATGACCACGAAGAAAGTTGCTCACTATTTCTCTGATCATTCCATTACAGTCGTCAGCAACGCCCCATTATTAGAGATTTTGCACAACAGAGATGCAACTGGTCGAGTGGCAAAGTGGGCGATTGAACTCCTTCCCCTGGATATCAAGTTTGAGGCAAAGAAAGCCATTAAATCCCAAGAAGTAGCAGATTTCATCACCGAGTGGATCGAACAACAACTGCCGACTCAAGTTCACTCGGAACACTGGACCATGTTCTTTGACGGTTCTAAGATGTTGAATGGTTCCGGTGCTGGGGTAGTATTGGTTTCCCCCCGAGGAGATAAGCTCACATATGTGCTCCAGATCCACTTTGATTCCTCCAACAATGAAGCAGAATACGAAGCACTTTTGTACGGGTTGCACATGGCCATTTCACTCGGCGTCCGTCGCCTTATGGTTTATGGTGATTCAGATTTGGTGGTCAATCAGGTGATGAAGGAGTGGGATGTTAGAAGCCCAGCCATGACTGGTTACTGCAATACGGTAAGGAAGCTGGAGAAGAAATTTGAAGGGTTAGAGCTCCATCATATACCCCGACTGAAGAATCAAGCAGCTGATGATTTGACGAAGATAGGTTCCAAGAGAGAAGCCATTCCCAGTGATGTCTTGGAACATATCCATACTCCATCAGTTCAGGAAGATCCTTTTACCGAAGAAGTTCCGCAGCCAAAAAGTGTCACAGATCCGACTGAAGTAGAAGTTCCAGCAGTGGTCAACCTGATCATGGAAGCATTGGTCATCACTCCCGACTGGATAGTGTCGTACATCACGTATATATTAAGGAAAGAGCTCCTAGAGGATGAAGAAGAGGCTCGACAGATCGTCAGCCAATCCAAAGCCTTTACCGTGATATAGGGACAGTTGTACAGAGAGAGCGCGACTGGAGTCGGTCAGTCGGTCAGAAATGTATAACTCCAGAAGAAGGTCGGATAATCCTTGACGATATCCACTCGGGGACCTGTGGCCATCATGCGTCTTCTCAGACCATTGTGGCTAAAGCATACCGAGCGGGATTTTACTGGCCGAGAGCAAATGAAACGGCAAAGGAGATAGTCGACAAATGCGAAGGATGTCAATTTTACTCCAATATGTCACACAAGCCCGCCTCAGCCCTGAAGACCATCCCACTCGTCTGGCCGTTCGCTGTATGGGGATTGGATATGGTTGGACCACTAAGAACAGGCAGAAGCGATTTCACCCATGTGCTGGTGGCAGTCGACAAGTTCACTAAGTGGATTGAAGCTAAACCCATCAAGAATCTTGATGCCGACACTGCTGTCAGCTTCATCAGGGAGTTGGTATTCGGATACGGAGTTCCCCATAGCATCATCACTGATAATGGGTCGAACTTCGATTCCAAGGAATTTAGAGCCTTCTGCGCCTCAGGGCACACGAGTCGACTATGCTTCAGTCGCTCACCCCCAGTCGAATGGGCAGGCGGAATGAGCAAATGGTTTAATTCTCAAAGGACTGAAACCCCGACTGATGCGCGATCTCAAGCACGCAGCTGGTGCATGGGTCGACGAACTTCCATCAGTGCTTTGGGGATTAAGGACCACACCTACTCGGTCGACTAGGAGAACTCCATTCTTCTTAGTTTACCTGCTTCACAACGCACCTCGGGTCGAACTCTACACTGAAGCTAAAGCAGAACAACCCCGACAGGACGCAGTCGACCTTCTAGAAGAAGAAAGAGACATGGCCTTGATCCGATCGACCATTTATCAGCAGGACTTGCGTCGATTCCATGCCAAAAACGTAAAGAGTCGAGCCTTCCAAGAGGGAGACTTGGTTCTCCGAGTGGACCAGCAAAAGCCACACAAGCTTGCACCTACTTGGGAAGGTCCCTTCATTGTCACCAAAGTTCTCTACAATGGGGCATACCGCCTTTACAATGTCGAGCACCAGATTGACGAGCCCCGAGCATGGAACGCGGAGCTACTCCGCCCCTTTTATACTTAAGTATTCACTCGGATGAGTTGTAATAAAAGTACTTCTGTAGTTTATTTATCAAAGACAAGAGTTTTATAATTTTCCCAGTGATTGCTGTTACTTTTGTCCACATAAAGCAGTCCCCCAGTGGGTGGCTTAGCTGCGAATCCGTTTCGCCTAAGTTTGTAAAAAAATCCTTACCGAGTGGTGAGCCAGCCTCCCACTCGGGGGCTTAGCTGCGAATTCGTTTCGCCTAAGTTTAAACAAAATCCTACCGAGTGGTAAGCCAGCCTTCCACTCAGAGGCTTAGCTGCAGTCCAAGTACTCACCTAAGTTTAAACAAAATCCTACCGAGTGGTGAACCAGTCTTCCACTCGGAGGCTTAGCTGCAGTCCAAGTACTCGCCTAAGTTTAAACAAAATCCTACTGAGTGGTGAACCAGTCTTCCACTCGGAGGTTTAGCTGCAGTCCAAGTACTCGCCTAAGTTTAAACAAAATCCTGCCGAGTGGTGAGCCAGCCTTCCACTCGGGGACT
This sequence comes from Triticum dicoccoides, assembly GCF_002162155.2. Lineage (NCBI taxonomy): Eukaryota > Viridiplantae > Streptophyta > Magnoliopsida > Poales > Poaceae > Triticum > Triticum dicoccoides. The sequence continues at coordinate 164,796,220 of NC_041381.1, forward strand.
TAGTTGCAGCCTAGGGTTCGCCTAAGTACAAATACAACATGCGCTCCGCAAGGAGGACGAAGTGCAAGTCGACTGCTACCTTCTCCTTCCGAGCTACGGCACAAATACAACATGCGCTCCGCAAGGAGGACGAAGCGCAGGTCGACTGCTACCTTCTCCTTCCGAGCTACGCCACAAATACAACGTGCGGCCCACAAGGAGGACAAAGCGCATGTCGACTGCTACCTTCTCCTTCAGAGGTACGCCACAAAAATCCTACCGAGTGGAGAGCAAACCTCCCACTCGGGGGCTTAGCTGCAGCCCAGTGCTCGCCTAAGTTTTCGAAAATCCTACCAAGTGAAGAGCAAACCTCCCACTCAGGGGCTTAGCTACAGCCCAGTGCTCGCCTAAGTTTTTGAAAATCCTACCGAGTGGAGAGAAAACCTCCCACTCGGGGGCTTAGCTGCAGCCCAGTGCTCGCCTAAGTTTTTGAAAAAATCCTACCGAGTGGAGAGCAAACCTCACACTCGGAGGCTTAGCTGCAGTCCAGTGCTCGCCTAAGTTCTTGAAAATCCTACCGAGTGGAGAGCAAACCTCACACTC
>NC_041381.1:164797079-164831684 GCF_002162155.2 Triticum dicoccoides
TCGCCTAAGTTTTTGAAAATCCTACCGAGTGGAGAGCAAACCTCCCACTCGGGGGCTTAGCTGCAGCCCAGTGCTCGCCTAAGTTTTTCAAAACCCTACCGAGTGGAGAGCAAACCTCACACTCGGAGGCTTAGCTGCAGTCCAGTGCTCGCCTAAGTTCTTGAAAATCCTACCGAGTGGAGAGCAAACCTCACACTCAGAGGCTTAGCTGCAGTCCAGTGCTCGCCTAAGTTTTTGAAAATCTTACCGAGTGGAGAGCAAACCTCCCACTCGGGGGCTTAGCTGCAGCCCAGTGCTCACCTAAGCATGACGAGGTACAAGTTGATTGCAATTTGTGCTTCGTCCCTACCTGCAAAAGTGCATCACAAACACTAGTATATATTCCGAGCGAAGGACAATGATCGTTCAAAGGCAAATGCAAACATATTCAATGGCAAACCCAAGTTCAGATAGCGTCCTACGGATCTAGAAGTGCTCAGGCACCAAGCCTGTTAAAGTTAATCGGTTACAAAAACCACTCGGCATTCCGAGGCAAATTTAAGGCATCAAGCATAGAAGTTTTTTTTTACTCCTCCTGCGGAGGACTGGAAGGCGCAACGAACTCGTCCAGGTTGATTCCATCTGCGATCCGAGTGGCAGTAGCAATGAAGGTCTCTGTGAAAGATCGAAAGTCATGCTTCTTGGTATTGGCCACCTTGAGAGACGCCAGCTTGTCCTCTCGCGCGTCCTTGCAGTGAACACGGACCAGAGACAGAGCAACGTCGGCACCACACCTGGAAGAAGACTTCTTCCATTCTTGCACTCGACTTGGAACTTCGTTCAGTCGAGTCATCAGAGACTCGAGGTCATTCTGAAGCGTTTCTCCTGGCCAGAGTGCTGTGTTGATGCGCGATGTTGCAACCTTCAGTCTCGCAAGATAGTCGACCACAACAGCAACGCAAGACTCGAGACGGATCACGTTCATGGCGGCTTCGTCCTTCACAGGAGAGTTGATGGGATCCAAGCCAGTCTCCACTCGACTAGTCTCCTCTTCAAAGTTTTGGCAGAATTCTGTGGATATGATCCAAGGATAAGCTAACGTTCCTACAATAAGTCAGTGATTACCAGTCGGATATAAGGGGTTAGCTTCGAGCATGAGGAACAACTTCTTGGCGAGCCCCCCCAGATAAACCTCTAAGTCGTTCTTCTTTCCCGCCAGCTCACTAGCCTTATCGCTCAAGGCCAACTTGTCATTCTTCAGTCGACTGGCATACTTGTTGGCCGTGTTGAGAGCAGCTTTCAGATTGGTATTCTCCTCTTCAAGTTTCTTGATTGAAGCTAGCTTTTCTTCTACGAGTTTCGTCTTGTCCGAAGCCGCTTTCTGTGCCTCGGCGAGGTCGAGGTCCTTCTTCTTCAGAGCATCCTTCAGTTTATCTGCAAAATGACAGTGAGATCAGACTCGGGGATGGACAAATATTAAAGACATTCGTCAAGGTTCTCACCAAACATACCTTTTGCCTCCTCCTTCGCCTTCGTGAAGTTCTCTTGGACAAGCTTCAGATCAAGTTCGAGCTGGATATGCTTGTTTTCCAACTAGTGTAACGAGCCACGAGCTCGCAAGATTTCTGCGAAAGATCAATCGACAGACGTCAAAAATAGGTCACTTCCGAGTGACTGAGAGATAAATCATAGTATTTCTAAGACTACGGCCGAATCAAAACATTCAACTGTAGTCTCGGGGACTACACCTAGTGGGTGCACTCAGCGTGCCCCCACTAGTTCTATCAGTTCAGGCCGATCAGTCGACCAAAAGAGACAGAAAGGCTAACTACCAACAGTTAGACACAATTTCAAAAAAAAGCGAAGTATTCTTCAGACCATAGCCGACTACCAGCAGTCGACCACGGTCTCGGGGACTACACCCAGTGGGTGCACTCAGCGTGCCCCCACTGGTTCAATGATTCCATTCGACCAGATCGAGTGAAGAAAGTAAAAGAGAAAAAAGTTCAAGACATAAAGACTACAGTCGACTGCCAGCAGTCCACCGTAGTCTTGGGGACTACACCCAGTGGGTGCACTCAGCGTGCCCCCACTAATCCAGACATTTCAATCGACACACCCAGTGGGTGTATGACAAATACTAAGATTTTCAGAAAGAAAAATTGTCAGGTATCATATCCTAACAGAACAGGCGGTGGTCAACTAACCTGGACATTGCTCTGAAGAGCTGAACTTGCATCATATGCTGCTTGGCTGGCGTCTCGGATCGCCTTCACCTGCTCCATCATGACCCCCGCCTGGCGTATGGCTTCCTTGGCAGCACCTGCTTGGTCCTCTGGGACGTGGTGTGTGGAGAAGAGGGAAGGTGGATCAGCACTCGACGACGGAGGGCGGGCACTCGTCAACGGCACCGCAAAAGACACGGTAGCCCGAGCAACGTTGCCTCCCTCCGGAACCAATGTCTCAGGTGCTGACGCAACCTGAGCAGTCTTGCCAGCAGACGCTTTCCTGTTCCCCCTTTGCCTCAGTGGCTCCTCATCGTCATCATCAGGGAGATCAATGATAATGCTAGGTGGAGCTACAGAAAAGGTTCAAAGTTAAAAATGAAGATCCGATCGACCGAAAGTGAAACTGCACAGATCATACCAGGATTGGAAGTGGCAGCATCCTCCATTTCTTGATCTTCATGCATGACTAAGGTCTCAGAAGTAGCAGCACTGCGATTTCAGAAATTAGTCAGTCAGTGATCGGGTCGACCAAGAATATATCCATGTTGAAAGAGAAAACACGAATTATGCCATTACCCAGAAACAGTCGGAATCTCCATCCTCATCTTTGGTAGGGCCTTCGCCGGTTTTGACGGTGCCTCTCGGGGTTGCTTCGATGCTTTCTCAGTCGGCGCCGGAGAAGTCGTCCGAGGGTGTTTTGTCGACTGCCCAGCAGGCACGGCTCCCTTGCCACGCTCGACTGCAGGATCATGGGCAAGCATGGACCGTCTTTCAGTACGAGGAGGCTCGACTATCTCCTCCTCTTCCTCCTCCTCTTCCTCATCAGAGCCAGCATCTTCTTCACCTTCGTCGCCGTCCGACTCCCACTCCTCCTGACTTTCACCTCCACTTCCTTCTTCTTCTTCAGTCCGTTCTTGCGCCCCGTTGGGCATTGAGTACATCACGGTAGTGATCTGGAAGACAACAAACAAGACAAAAGTCAGTCGACCGAATTGCAGCAAAGCGGAATGAAGAAAATAGAGTCACAGTCAGAGAAATGTGGTCAGACCTTGTCTGGTTCGTAGGACTGGTCGAGTGGTGGGATCCTCCTGACTCCACGAGGATTATCTTTGTTCCCTGTGATGGCAGTCATCCACCTCTCCAGAGTGGCATCATCGACCTCCTCCGGGTGGACCCGAGTGGTGTCTTCAGTACCAGAGTACAACCACATCGGATGGCCCCGATATTGAAGTGGCTGAATGCACCGTCGAAGGAAAACCTCTAGAAGATCCATGCCCGTCACTCCGTCGCGAATGAGCTGGACCACGCGCTCCACCAACATCCTAACCTGAGCCTTCTCCTCCGAAAGCACCTTCAGAGAAGATGGCTTGTTCACTCGGTCCATGGAGAACGGGGGGAGGCCAGTTGACTGCCCTGGCATCGACTGGTCTTGGCAGTAGAACCAGGTCGACTGCCACCCTCGAACTGACTCGGGAAGGGTCATGGCTAGAAAGGCACTCTTACTCCTCATCTGAACTCCAAGACCCCCACACATCTGGATTACTTGGGTTCTCTCGTCACTCGGGCTAGCCTTTTTCACCGTCTGAGAGCGATAGGTGAAAATGTGCTTGAAAAGGCCCCAGTGCGGCCGACAACCCAAGAAGTTTTCGCACAAAGACACGAAAGCGGCGAGGTAGGCAATGGAGTTGGGTGTGAAGTGATGGAGTTGTGCCCCAAAGATGTTCAGAAACCCCCAAAAGAAGAGATTCGGCGGCAGAGAAAAACCGCGATCTACATGGGTGGCTAAGAGGACGCACTCACCCTCCTGAGGCTGCGGCTGCCACTCCGTCCCCGAAAGCCTTGCTGACCCATGGGGGATCAGTCCTTCATTGGCCAGGTCGTCGAGGTCCTTCTGGGTGATGGTCGAGCGGATCCAGTCTCCCTGGATCCAGCCTTGCGGCAGGCCGGACCGCGACAAGGATCCGCCCCGACTGGTCGCTCTCCCCTTCGCCTTCGCCGTCGCCTTCTTCGCCCGCTCCAAAGCTGCCGTCTTTTCCTTCACCATCATTGCCGGCGAGGCACGCAAGGAGCAGCGGGGAGGAGGTGGAAGCGAGCGCAGCGGGCGAGTTCGAGGAAGAGGGAGAGGGGAATGAGGGCGCACTGTTCGAAAAAAACCCGTCCGGCGCCTTATATGAAGTCTCTTCCAAGTGGCTGACTAGTAGGCCCGGACGATCCTATCAAATCCCGCAACAGGCGCGCGCGCGATACGTGGCGAAAAAGATGGCGTGGAGATCGAGGTGTCTTTGCCTTATCCCATCCGAGTACCGCGGCCTCCTCCACTTCGCGCGCTTCCCAAAATTCGGATCCCGTCAAATCCGCGAATAGCAAAGCAACTTGTCAGACAGCAGATTTCCTCTGATCCATCGCTCAAAAATCTCCAAGTTCGTAAAGTTCACTCGACAGATGCAAAAAATGGATCAAGGCGACTGAAGGAGAAGTTGACGCCATCACTAAAAAGTCATTTGTCCAGAGTAACACACTCTCGCAGCACGAAAAGCAGGTCGAAAGAATTCTCAACTCCTTCCTCACTGAAACCTCGATCCATTTGGGGGCTAATGATGAAGCCATGTACCTAGGGTAGGGTCATGGACCTGTCCAAGGTACCCTCCCCAAGGACATCTCTAGAAGAAACTGTCTTTCAGTCGACCTGGAAGAATTCCACTCAACGGACTCAAAGACACTCGACCATGAAGAGTCACTCGACCACCAGGAGATCTAGGGTCACTCTGCATCCAAACGATCTGTTATTAAGTAGTCTTTATGGCCATGATATCACTTTATGTAAGACGTTACCAGTAACGCCAGGCCTTTATGTACATTGAACCCTCCGCTACGTGGGTTGGCTGGGGTCCTGGCGCACTCTATATAAGCCACCCCCCTCCACATGCAGAAGGGTTCGCACCTCTGTAACTCATACGCATATAATCCAGTCGACCGCCTCCGGGCTCCGAGACGTAGGGCTGTTACTTCCTCCGAGAAGGGCCCGAACTCGTAACTCCCTTGCATATACAACTACTCCATAGATAGGATCTTGCCTCTCCATACCTACCCCCTATTCTACTGTCAGGCTTAGAACTAGGAGACCAAACGGACGGCACCTCTGCGTTCAACACATGTACGGCTTGATGACGCCTTCACCTCCTCGGTCCAGCGAGTGATGGTGAAGTAGTAGCTTGAGTCCTCCGGCAGCACGATGGCGTGGTGGCGGTGGTGGTGGAGAAATCTTAGCAGAGCTTCGCTAAGCACTACGGGGAAGAAGAGGGATGCGAGGGAGAGGAGAGGCGGCGCCGCAGCATGGAGATGTGCTCAAGGGTTGCGGCTGCCCTCTCTCTACCTCTCTATATATAGGGGAAGGGAGGAGGGGGTGGCGCCCCTAGGGTTTCCCCTAGGAGGGGCGGCGGCCAGGGCAGATGGGATCTCCCCTAAGGTGACTTGCCCCCCAAGCCGGAAGGTGGGAAGCCCTAGGTGGGTTGTAAGATCTTGAAGTTTGTCTAGAGGGGGGGTGATTAGACTACTTGACCAATTAAAAACTTAACCTTTTCCCAATTTTAGTCTTTGGCAGATTTTAGCTATTCTAGCACAAGTCAAGCAATCTTCACACAATTCAAGCAAGCATGCAAAGAGTATATGGGCAGCGGAAAGTAAAGCATGCAACTTGCAAGAATGTAAAGGGGAAGGGTTTGGAGAATTCAAACGCAATTGGAGACACGGATGTTTTTGTCGTGGTTCCGATAGGTGGTGCTATTGTACATCCACGTTGATGGAGACTTCAACCCATGAAGGGTAACGGCTGCGCGAGTCCACGGAGGGCTCCACCCAAGAAGGGTCCACGAAGAAGCAACCTTGTCTATCCTACCATGGCCGTCGCCCACGAAGGACTTGCCTCACTAGCGGTAGATCTTCACGAAGTAGGCGATCTCCTTGCCCTTACTGTTGGGAATCGTAGCAGAAATTTAAAATTTTCTACGCATCACCAAGATCAATCTATGGAGTAATCTAGCAACGAGGGGAAGGGGAGTGCATCTACATACCCTTGTAGATCGCCAAGCGGAAGCGTTCAAGTGAATGGGGTTGATGGAGTCGTACTCATCGTGATCCAAATCACCGATGATCCTAGCGCCGAACGGACGGCACCTCCGCGTTCAACACACATGCAGCCCGGTGACGTCTCCCATGCCTTGATCCAGCAAGGAGAGAGGGATAGGTTGGGGAAGACTCTGTCCAGCAGCAGCATGACGGCATGGTGGTGGTGGAGGAGCGTGGCACTCCAGCAGGGCTTCGCCAAGCATTGCAAGAGACGAGGAGGGAGAGGGGTAGGGCTGCGCCAAGAGGGAGATCAAATCGTGTGTTGGGCAGCCCCAAAACCTCAAGTATATATAGGGGAGAGGAGGGGCTGCGCCCCCACCAAGGGTTCCCTCCCTAGGGGTGGCGGCAGCCCCCAGATCCCATCTGGGTGGCGGCCAAGGGGGGAGAGAGGGGGGCGCACCTAGGGTGGGCCTTAGGGCCCATCTGGACCTAGGGTTTAACCCCCCCCCACTCTCCCTGCGCCTTGGGCTTTGGTGGGGGGCGCACCAGCCCACCTGGAGCTGGTCCCCTCCCACACTTGGCCCATGCAGCCTTCTGGGGCTGGTGGCCCCACCTGGTGGACCCCCGGGACCCTCCCGGTGGTCCCGATACGTTACCGATAGCACCCGAAACTTTTCCGGTGACCAAAGAAGGACTTCCCATATATAAATTTTTACCTCCGGACCATTCCGGAACTCCTCATGACCTCCAAGATCTCATCCGGGACTCCGAACAACATTTGGTAACCACGTACATCTATTCCCTATCACCCTAGCGTCATCGAACCTTAAGTGTGTAGACCCTACGGGTTCGGGAGACACGTAGACATGACCAAGACAACTCTCCGACCAATAACCAACAGCGGGATTTGGATACTCATGTTGGCTCCCACATGTTCCACGATGATCTCATCGGATGAACCATGATGTCGAGGATTCAATCAATCCCGTATTCAATTCCCTTTGTCTACCGGTATAGTACTTGCCCGAGATTCGATCGTCGGTATCCCGATACCTTGTTCAATCTCGTTATCGGCAAGTCTCTTTACTCGTTCCGTAACACATCATCCCGTGATCAACCCCTTGGTCACATTGTGCACATTACGATGATGTCCTACCGAGTGGGCCCAGAGATACCTCTCCGTCACACGGAGTGACAAATCCCAGTCTCGATTCGTGCTAACCCAACAGACACTTTCGGAGATACCCGTAGTGGACCTTTATAGCCACCCAGTTACGTTGTGATGTTTGGTACACCCAAAGCATTCCTACGGTATCCGGGAGTTGCACAATCTCATGGTCTAAGGAAATGATACTTGACATTAGAAAAGCTTTAGCATACGAACTACACGATCTTTGTGCTAGGCTTAGGATTGGGTCTTGTCCATCACATCATTCTCCTAATGATGTGATCCCGTTATCAACGACATCCAATGTCCATGGTCAGGAAACCGTAACCATCTATTGATCAACGAGCTAGTCAACTAGAGGCTTACTAGGGACATGGTGTTGTCTATGTATCCACACATGTATCTGAGTTTCCTATCAATACAATTATAGCATGGATAATAAATGATTATCATGAACAAGGAAATATAATAATAACTAATTTGTTATTGCCTCTAGGGCATATTTCCAACAGTCTCCCACTTGCACTAGAGTCAATAATCTAGTTCACATCGCCATGTGATTAACACTCACAGGTCAAATTGCCATGTAACCAACATCCAAAGAGTTTACTAGAATCAATAAAGTAGTTCACATCATCATGTGATTAAGACTCAATGAGTTCTGGGGTTTGATCATGTTTTGCTTGTGAGAGAGGTTTTAGTCAACGGGTCTGCAACATTCAGATTCGTAGGTACTTCGCAAATCTCTAGGCCATATTGTAAATGTTGCTTCCACGCTCCACTTGGAGCTATTCCAAATGGTTGCTCCACTATACGTATCCGGTTTGCTACTCAGAGTCATTCGGATATGTGTTAAAGCTTGCATCGACGTAACCCTTTACGTCGAACTCTTTATCACCTCCATAATCGAGAAACATGTCCTTATTACTCCAAGGACAATTTTGACCGCTATCTGGTGATCCACTCCTTGATCACCTTTGTACCCTCCTACCAGACATGTGGCAAGGCACACATCAGGTGCGGTACACAGCATAGCATATTATGGAGCCTATGTATAAGCATAGGGGACGACCTTCGTCCTTTCTCTTTATTCTGCTGTGGTCGAGCTTTAAGTCTTAGCTTCATACCTTACAACTCAGGCAAGAACTCCTTCTTTGACTGATCCATCTTGAACACCTTCAAGATCATGTCAAGGTATGTGCTCATTTGAAAGTACCATTAAGCGTTTTTGATCTATCCTCATAGATCTTGATGCTCAATGTTCAAGCAGCTTAATCCAGGTTTTCTATTGAAAAACACTTTTCAAACAACCCTATATGCTTTCCAGAAACTCTACAACATTTCTGATCAACAATATGTTAGCAACATATACTCATCAGAAATTCTATAGTGCTCCCACTCACTTCTTTGGAAATACAAGTTTCTCATAAACTTTGTATAAACCCAAAATCTTTGATCATCTCATCAAAGCACACATTCCAATTCCGAGATGCTTACTTCAGTCCTTACAAGGATTGCTGGAGCTTTGCAAACTTGTTAGCATCTTTCAGGATTGTCAAAACCTTCTGGTTGTATCACATACAACCTTTCCTCAAGAAAAACGTCGAGGAAACAATGTTTTGACATCCTATCTGCAAGATTTCATAAATAATGCAGTAACTGCTAATATAATTCCAACAGACTCTTAGCATCGCTATGAGTGAGAAAGTCTCATCATAGTCAACTCCTTGAACTTGTCGGAAAATATCTTAACGACAAGTCGGGCTTTCTTAATGGTGACACTTACCATCATTGTCCGTCTTCCTTCTAAAATTCATCTGTACTCAACAGCCTTACGACCATCGGGTAGTTCTGCCAAAGTCTACACTTTGTTTTCATACATGGATCCTCTCTCGGATTTTATGGCCTCGAGCCATTTGTTGGAATCCGGGCCCACCATCGCTTCTCCATAGCTCGTAGGTTCATTGTTGTATAGCAACATGACCTCCAAGACAGGATTACCGTACCACTCTGAAGCAGTACGCGTCCTTGTCATCCTACGAGGTTAGGCAGTGACTTGATCCGAGGCTTCATGATCACTATCATCAGCTTCCACTTCAATTGGTGTAGGTGCCACAGGAACAACTTCATGTGCCCTGCTACACACTAGTTGCAGTGACGGTTCAATAACCATATCAAGTCTCCACCATCCTTCCACTCAACTTTCCGAGACAAACTTTTCCTCGAGAAAGGACCTGATTCAAGAAACAATCCCTATTGCTTTCGGATCTGAATTAGGAGGTATACCCAACTGTTTTTTGGGTGTCCTATGAAGATGCATTTTATCCGCTTTGGGTTCGAGCTTATCAACCTGAAACTTTTTCACATAAGCGTCGCAGCCCCAAACTTTTAAGAAACGACAACGTAGGTTTCTCCAAGCCATAGTTCAAACGGTGTCGTTTCAACGGAATTACATGGTGCCCTATTAAAGTGAGTGCGGTTGTCTCTAATGCCTAACCCATGAACGATAGTGGTAATTCGATAAGAGACATCATTGTACGCACCATATCCAATAGGGTGCAACTATGATGTTCGGACACACCATCACACTATGGTGTTCCAGGCGGCATTAATTGTGAAACAATTTCCACAATGTCTTAATTGCGTGCCAAAGCTCGTAACTCGGATACTCATCTCTATGATCATATCATAGACATTTTATCCTCTTGTCATGATGATCTTCAACTTCACTCTGAAATTACTTGGACCATTCAATAATTCAGACTTGTGTTTCATCAAGTAAATATACTCAGTATCTACTCCAATCATCTGTGAAGTAAGATCATAACGATGTCCACTGCGTGCCTCAGCACTCATTGGACTGCACACATCAAAATTTATTACTTCCAACAAGTTGCTTTCTTGTTCCATTTTACTGAAAATGAGGTTTCAGTCATCTTGCCCATGTGGTATGATTTGCATGTCTCAAGTGATTCAAAATCAAGTGAGTCCAAACGGTCCATTTGCATGGAGTTTCTTCATGCATATACACCAATAGACATGGTTCGCATGTCTCAAACTTTTCAAAAACGAGTGAGTCCAAAGATCCATCAACATGGAGCTTCTTCATGCGTTTTATACCAATATGACTTACATGGTAGTGCCACAAGTAGGTGGTACTATCATTACTATCTTATATCTTTTGGCATGAACGTGTGTATCACTACGATCGAGATTCAATAAACCATTCATTTTAGGTGCAAGACCATTGAAGGTATTATTCAAATAAACAGAGTAACCATTATTCTCCTTAAATGAATAACCGTATTGCGATAGACATAATCCAATCATGTCTATGCTCAACGCAAACACCAAATAACAATTATTTAGGTTTAACACCAATCTCGATGGTAGAGGGAGCGTGCAATGCTTGATCACATCAAGCTTGTAAAAACTTCCAACACATATCGCCAGCTCGCCTTTAGCTAGTCTCCGTTTACTCCGCAGCCTTTTATTTCGAGTTACTAACACTTAGCAACCGAACCGGTATCTAATACCCTGGTGCTACTAGGAGTACTAGTAAAGTACACATTAACATAATGTATATCCAATATACTTCTATCGACCTTGCCAGCCTTCTCATCTACCAAGTATCTAGGGTAATTCTGCTCTAGTGGTTGTTCCCCTTATTACAGAAGCACTTAGTCTCGGGTTTGGGTTCAACCTTGGGTTTCTTCACTAGAGCAGCAGTTGATTTGCCGTTTCATGAAGTATCCCTTCTTGCCCTTGCCCCTTTTGAAACTAGTGGTTTCATCAACCATCAACAATTGATGCTCCTTCTTGATTTCTACTTTCGCGGTGTCAAACATCCTGAATATCTCAAGGATCAACATATCTATCCCTGATATGTTATAGTTCATCACGAAGCTCTAGCAGCTTGGTGGCAATGACTTTGGAGAAACATCACTATCTCATCTGGAAGATCAACTCCCACTTGATTCAAGTGATTGTTGTACTCAGACAATCTGAGCACAAGCTCAACGATTGAGCTTTTCTCCCTTAGTTTGCAGGCTAAGAAAATCGTCGGAGGTCTTATACCTCTTGACGTGGGCACGAGCCTGAAATCCCAATTTCAGCCCTCGAAACATCTCATATGTTCTGCGACGTTTCGAAATCGTCTTTGGTGCCTCAACTCTAAACCGTCTAACTGAATTATCACGTAGTTATCAAAACGTGGATGTCAGATGTTCGCGACATCCACAGACGACGTTCGAGGTTCAGCACACTGAGCGGTGCATGAAGGACATAAGCCTTCTACGAAGCAACGAGGACAATCCTCAGTTTATGGACCTAGTCCGCATAATCGCTACTATCAACTTTCAACTAACTTTTTCCTCTAGGAACATATCTAAAATAGTAGAACTAAAGCGCGAGCTTACGACATAATTTGCAAAGACCTTTTGACTATGTTCAGGATAATTAAGTTCATCTTATGAACTCCCACTCAGATACACATCCCTCTAGTGATCTAAGTGATTACATGATCCGAGTCAACTAGGCCGTGTCCGATCATCACGTGAGACGGACTAGTCATCATCGGTGAACATCTTCATGTTGATCGTATCTACCATACGACTCATGCTCGACCTTTTGGTCTCTTGTGTTTCGAGGCCATGTATGTACATGCTAGGCTCGTCAATTAACCTAAGTGTTTCGCGTGTGTAAATCTGGCTTACACCCGTTGTATGTGAACGTTAGAATCTATCACACCCGATCATCACGTGGTGCTTCGAAACAACGAACTTCCGCAACGATGCACAATTAGGGGGAACACTTTCTTGAAATTTTAATGAGGGATCATCTTATTTACTACTGTCATTCTAAGCAAATAAGATGCATAAACATGATAAACATCACATGCAATCAAAAAGTGACATGATATGGCCAATATCATTTTGCTCCTTTTGATCTCCATCTTCGGGGCTCCATGATCATCATCGTCACCGGCATGACACCATGATCTCCATCATCATGATCTCCATCATCGTGTCTCCATGAAGTTGTCTCGCCAACTATTACTTCTACTACTATGGCTAACGGTTTAGCAATAAAGTAAAGTAATTACATGGCGTTGTTCATTGACACGCAGGTCATACAAAAAATTAAGACAACTCCTATGGCTCCTGCCAGTTGTCATACTCATCGACATGCAAGTCGTGATTCCTATTACAAGAACATGATCAATCTCATACATCACATATATCATTCATCACATTCTTTTGGCCATATCACATCACATAGCATACCCTACAAAAACAAGTTAGACGTCCTCTAATTGTTGTTTGCATGTTTTACGTGGCTGCTATGGGTTTCTAGCAAGAACGTTTCTTACCTACGCAAAAACCACAACGTGATATGTCAATTGCTATTTACCCTTCATAAGGACCCTTTTCATCGAATCCGATCCGACTAAAGTGGGAGAGACTGGCACCCGCTAGCCACCTTATGCAACAAGTGCATGTCAGTCGGTGGAACCTGTCTCACGTAAGTGTACGTGTAAGGTCGGTCCGGGCCGCTTCATCCCACAATAGCGTCGAAACAAGATTGGACTAGTAATGGTAAGCATAATGAACAAAAATCAACGCCCACAACAACTTGTGTTCTACTCGTGCATAGAAACTACGCATAGACCTAGCTCATGATGCCACTATTGGGAATCGTAGCAGAAATTTAAAATTTTCTACGCATCACCAAGATCAATCTATGGAGTAATCTAGCAACGAGGGGAAGGGGAGTGCATCTACATACCCTTGTAGAATGCCAAGCGGAAGCGTTCAAGTGAACGGGGTTGATGGAGTCGTACTCGTCGTGATCCAAATCACCGATGATCCTAGCGCCGAACGGACGGCACCTCCGCGTTCAACACACATGCAGCCCGGTGACGTCTCCCATGCCTTGATCCAGCAAGGAGAAAGGGAAAGGTTGGGGAAGACTCCGTCAAGCAGCAGCACGACGTCGTGGTGGTGGTGGAGGAGCGTGGCACTCCAACAGGGCTTCGCCAAGCATTGCAAGAGACGAGGAGGGAGATGGGTAGGGCTGCGCCAAGAGGGAGATCAAATCATGTGTTGGGCAGCCCCAAAACCTCAAGTACATATAGGGGGAGAGGAGGGGCTGTGCCCCCACCTAGGGTTCCCTCCCTAGGGGTGGCGGCAGACCCCAGATCCCATCTGGGTGGCGGCCAAGGGGGGAGAGAGGGGGCGCACCTAGGGTGGGCCTTAGGGCCCATCTGGACCTAGGGTTTGCCCCCTCCCACTCTCCCTGCACCTTGGGCTTTGGTGGGGGTGCACTAGCCCACCTGGAGCTGGTCCCCTCCCACACTTGGCCCATGCAGCCTTCTGGGGCTGGTGGCCCCACCTGGTGGACCCCCGGGACCCTCCCGGTGGTCCCGGTACGTTACCGATAGCACCCAAAACTTTTCCGGTGACCAAAGTAGGACTTCCCATATATAAATCTTTACCTCCGGACCATTCCGAAACTCCTCGTGATGTCCGGGATCTCATCCGGGACTCCGAACAACATTCGGTAACCACGTACATCTATTCCCTATAACCCTAGCGTCATCGAACCTTAAGTGTGTAGACCCTACGGGTTCGGGAGACACGTAGACATGACCGAGACAACTCTCCGGCCAATAACCAACAACGGGATCTAGTGAAGGAAATATGCCCTAGAGGCAATAATAAAGTTATTATTTATTTCCTCATTTCATGATAAATGTTTATTATTCATGCTAGAATTGTATTAACCGGAAACATAATACATGTGTGAATACATAGACAAACATAGTATCACTAGTATGCCTCTACTTGACTAGCTCGTGAATCAAAGATGGTTAAGTTTCCTAGCCATGGACAAAAGAGTTGTCATTTGATTAACGGGATCACATCATTAGGAGAATGATGTGATTGACTTGACCCATTCTGTTAGCCTTAACACTTGATCGTTTAGTATGTTGCTATTGCTTTCTTCATGACTTATACATATTCCTATGACTATGAGATTATGCAACTCCCGTTTACCGGAGGAACACTTTGTGTGCTACCAAACGTCACAATGTAACTGGGTGATTATAAAGGAGCTCTACAGGTGTCTCTGAAGGTACATGTTGGGTTGGCGTATTTCGAGATTAGGATTTGTCACTCCGATTGTCAGAGAGGTATCTGTGGGCCCTCTTGGTAATGCACATCACTATAAGCCTTGCAAGCAATGTAGCTAATGAGTTAGTTACGGAATGATGCATTACGTAACGAGTAAAGAGACTTGCCGGTAACAAGATTGAACTAGGTATTGGATACCGACGATCGAATCTCAGGAGAGGAACATACCGATGACAAAGGGAACAACGTATGTTGTTATGCGGTTTGACCGATAAAGGTCTTCGTAGAATATGTAGGAGCCAATATGAGCATCCAGGTTTCGCTATTGGTTATTGACCGGAAACATGTCTCGGTCATGTCTACATAGTTCTCGAACCCGTAGGGTCCGCACGCTTAAGGTTTCGATGGCAGTTATATTATGAGTTTATGAGTTTTGATGTACCGAAGGAGTTCGAAGTCCCGGATGAGATCGGGGACATGACGAGGAGTCTCGAAATGGTTGAGACGTAAAGATCGATATATTGGACGACTATATTCGGAGTTCGGAAAGGTTCCGAGTGATTCGGGTATTTTTTTCGGAGTACCGGAGAGTTACGGGAATTCGCCGGGGAGTATATGGGCCTTATTGGGCTTTAGGGGAAAGAGAGAGGAGAGGCTGGGCGCCCCCCCAAGGCCTAGTCCGAATTGGACTAGGGGGAGGGGCTGCGCCCCCTCCTTCCTTCTCTTCTCTTCCCCCTTTCCTTGACTCCTACTCGTACTACTTGGAAGGGGGGGAATCCTACTCCCGGTGGGAGTAGGAGTCCTCCTTGGCACGCCCTCCTTGGCCGGCCGCCCCCTCCCCCTTGGATCCTTTATATACGAAGGAGGGGGCATCTCTAGATACACAAGTTGATCTTCGTGATCGTTCCTTAGCCGTGTGCGGTGCCCCCCTCCACCATATTCCACCTCGGTCATATCATAGCGGTGCTTAGGCGAAGCCCTGCGTCGGTAGAACATCATCATCATCATCACCACACCGTTGTGCTGACGGAACTCATCCCCGACACCCTGCTGGATCGGAGTTCGGGGATCGTCATCGAGCTGAACGTGTGCTGAACTCGGAGGTGCCGTACGTTCGGTACTTGGATCGGTCGGATCGTGAAGACGTACGACTACATCAACCGCGTTGTCATAATGCTTCCGCTTTCGGTCTACGAGGGTACGTGGACAACATTCTCCCCTTTCGCTGCTATGCATCACCATGATCTTGCGTGTGCGTAGGAATTTTTTTGAAATTACTACGTTCCCCAATAGTGGCATCCGAGCCTAGGTTTTATGCGTTGATGTTATATGCACGAGTAGAACACAAATGAGTTGTGGGCGATACAAGTCATACTGCGTACCAACATGTCATACTTTGGTTCAGCGGTATTGTTGGATGAAGCGGCCCGGACCGACATTACGCGTACGCTTACACGAGACTGGTTTTACCACCGTGCTTTGCACAGAGGTGACTAGCGGGTGTCTGTTTCTCCAACTTTAGTTGAACCGAGTGTGGCTACGCCCGGTCCTTGTGAAGGTTAAAACAGCACTAACTTGACGAACTATCGTTGTGGTTTTGATGCGTAGGTAAGAACAGTTCTTGCTCAGCCCGTAGCAGCCACGTAAAATTTGCAACAACAAAGTAGAGGACGTCTAACTTGTTTTTGCAGGGCATGTTGTGATGTGATATGGTCAAGACGTGATGCTATATTTTATTGTATGAGATGATCATGTTTTGTAACCGAAGTTATCGGCAACTGGCAGGAGCCATATGGTTGTCGCTTTATTGTATCAAATGCAAACGCCCTATAATTGCTTTACTGTATCACTAAGCGGTAGCGATAGTCGTAGAAGCAATAGATGGCGTAACGACAACGATGCTACGATAGATCAAGGTGTCGCGCCGGTGACGATGGTGATCATGACGGTGCTTCGGAGATGAAGATCACAAGCACAAGATGATGATGGCCATATCATATCACTTATATTGATTGCATGTGATGTTTATCCTTTATGCATCTTATCTTGCTTTGATTGACGGTAGCATTTTAAGATGATATCTCACTAAATTATCAAGAAGTGTTCTCCCCGAGTATGCACCGTTGCGAAAGTTCTTCGTGCTGAGACACCACATGATGATCGGGTGTGATAGGCTCTACGTTCAAATACAACGGGTGCAAAATAGTTGCACATGCGGAATACTCAGGTTAAACTTGACGAGCCTAGCATATACAGATATGGCCTCGGAACATGGAGACCGAAAGGTCGAGCGTGAATCATATAGTAGATATGATCAACATAGTGATGTTCACCATTGAAAACTACTCCATCTCACGTGATGATCGGACATGGTTTAGTTGATTTGGATCACGTGATCACTTAGATGACTGGAGAGATGTCTGTCTAAGTGGGAGTTCTTAAGTAATATGATTAATTGAACTTAAATTTATCATGAACTTAGTCCTGGTAGTATTTTGCAAATTATGTTGTAGATCAATAGCTTGCGTTGTTTCTTTCATATGTTTATTTTGATATGTTCCTAGAGAAAATTGTATTGAAAGATGTTAGTTGCAATGATGCGGATTGGATCCATGATATGAGGTTTATCCTCATTGCTGCACAGAAGAATTATGTCCTTAATGCACCGCTAGGTGACAGACGTATTGCAGGAGCAGATGCAGACGTTATGAACGTTTGGCTAGCTCAATATGATGACTACTTGATAGTTTAGTGCACCATGCTTAACGGCTTAGAATTAGGACTTCAAAGACGTTTTGAACGTCATGGACCATATGAGATGTTCCAGGAGTTGAAGTTAATATTTCAAGCAAATACCCGAGTTGAGAGATATGAAGTCTCCAACAAGTTCTATAGCTAAAAGATGGAGGAGAATCGCTCAACTAGTGAGCATGTGCTCAGATTGTCTGGGTACTTCAATTGCTTGAATCAAGTGGGAGTTAATCTTCCAGATAAGATAGTGATTGACAGAATTCTCTAGTCACCATCACTAAGTTACTATAACTTCGTGATGAACTATAGTATGCAAGGGATGACGGAAACGATTCCCGAGCTCTTTGTGATGTTGAAATCGACGAAGGTAGAAATCAAGAAAGAGCATGAAGTGTTGATGATTGACAAGACCACTAGTTTCAAGAAAAGGGCAAAGGGAAAGAAAGGGAACTTCAAGTAGAATGGCAAGCAAGTTTTCACTCCCGCGAAGAAGCCCAAAGCTAGACCAAAGCCTGAAATTGAGTGCTTACACTGCAAAGAAAATGGTCACTGGAAGCGGAAATGCCCTGAATATTTGGTGGATAAGAAGGATGGAAAAGTGAACAAGGGTATATTTGATATACAGGTTATTGATGTGTGCCTTACTAGTGTTTATAGTAGCCCATGGGTATTTGATACTTGTTCGATTGCTAAAAATTAGTAACTCGAAACAGGAGTTACAGAATAAACAGAGACTAGTTGAGGGTGAAGTGATGATGTGTGTTGGAACTGGTTCCAAGATTGATATGATCATCATCGCACACTCCCTATAATTTCGGGATTAGTGTTAAACCTAAATAAATGTTATTTGGCGTTTACATGAATATGATTTGATCATGTTTATTGCAATATGGTTATTCATTTAAATTCAGAGAATAATTGTCGTTCTGTTTACAAGAATAAAACCTTCAAATGGTCATACACCCAATGAAAATAGTTTATTGGATCTCGATCGTAGTGATACACATATTCATAATATTGATGCCAAAAGATGCAAAGTTAATAATGATAGTGCAACTTATTTGTGGCACTGTCGTTTAGGTCATATCGGTGTAAAGAGCATGAAGAAACTCTATACTGATGGACTTTTGGAATCACTTGATTATGAATCACTTGGTACTTGCGAACCGTGCCTCATGGGCAAGATGACTAAAACTCCGTTCCCCGGAACAATGGAATGAGCTACTGACTTATTGGAAATAATACATACCGATGTATGCAATCCGATGAGTGTTAAGGCTCGCGGCGTGTATCGTTATTTTCTGACCTTCACAGATGATTTGAGCAGATATAGGTATATCTACTTAATGAAGCACAAGTCTGAAACATTTGAAAAGTTCAAAGAATTTTAGAGTGAAGTGGAGAATCATCGTAACAAGAAAATAAAGTTTCTGGAATTTGATCGCGGAGAAAAATATTTGAGTTACGAGTTTGGTCTTCAACTAAAACAATGTGGAATAGTTTCACAAACTCATGCCACCTGGAACAACACAACTTAATGGTGTGTCCGAACGTCATAACAGTACTTTATTGGATATAGTGCAACCTATGATGTCTCTTACCGATTTACCACTATCGTTTTGGGGTTATGCATTAGAGACAGCTGCATTCACTTTAAATAGGGCACCATCAAAATCCATTGAGACGATGCCTTATGAACTGTGGTTTGGCAAGAAACCAAAGTTGTCGTTTCTTAAAGATTGGGGCTGCAAAGCTTATGTGAAAAAGTTTCAACCTGATAAGCTCGAACCCAAATCGGAGAAGTGCGTCTTCATAGAATACCCAAAGGTAACTATTGGGTACACCTTCTATCATAGATCCGAAGGCAAGATATTCATTGCTAAGATGGATCCTTTCTAGAGAAGGAGTTTCTCTCGAAAGAAGTGAGTGGGAGGAAAGTAGAGCTTAATAAGGTAATTGTACCTTCTCTCGAATTGGAAAGTAGTTCATCACAGAAATCAGTTCCAGTGACCACTACACCAATTAGTGAGGAAGCTAATGATATATATCATGAAACTTCAGATCAAGTTACTACCGAACCTCATAGGTCAACCAGAATAAGATCCGCACCAGAGTGGTACAGTAATCATGTTCTGGAAGTCATGTTACTAGACCATGATGAACCTACGAACTATGAGGAAGCGATGATGAGCCCAGATTCCGCGAAATGGCTTGAGGCCATAAAATCTGAGATATGATCCATGTATGAGAACAAAGTATGGACTTTGATTGACTTGCTCGATGATCAGCAAGTCATGTTAAATAAATGGATCTTCAAGAGGAAGACGGACACTGATAGTAGTGTTACTATCTACTAAGCTCGACTTGTTGCGAAAGTTTTTCGACAAGTTCAAGGTGTTGAATACAATGAGATTTTCTCACTCGTATCGATGCTTAAGTCTGTCTGAATCATATTAGCAATTGCCACATGTTATGAAATATGGCAAATGGATGTCAAAACTGCATTCCTTAATGTATTTTTTAAAGAAGGGTTGTATATGATGCAACTAGAAGGTTTTGCTAATCCTAAAGGTGCTAACAAAATGTGCAAGCTCCAGCGATCCATCAATGGACTGATGCAAGCATCTCGGAGTTGGAATATACGCTTTGATGAGTTGATCAAAGCATATGGTTTTATACAGACTTTTGGAAAGGCCTGTATTTACAAGAAAGTGAGTGGGAGCACAACAACCTTTCTGATAAGTATATGTGAATGACATATTATTAATTGGAAATGATGTAGAATTTTCTAGAAAGCATAAAAGGAGTGTTTGAAAGTAGTTTTTCAAAGAAAGACCTTGGTGAAGCTGCTTACACATTGAGCATCAAGATCTATATAGATAGATCAAGACGCTTGATAAGTTTTTTCAACGAGTACATACCTTGATAAGATTTTGAAGTAGTTCAAAATGGAACAGTCAAAGAAGGAGTTCTTGCCTGTGTTGCAAGGTGTGAAGTTGAGTAAGACTCAAGACCCGACCACGGCAGAAAATAGAAAGAGAATGAAAGTCATTCCCTATGCATCAGTCATAGGTTCTATAAAAGTATGACATGCTATGGACCAGACCTATTGTATACTATGCCCTGGTTTGGCAAGGGAGTACAATAGTGATCTAGGAATAGATCACTGGACATTGGTCAAAATTATCCTTACTGGAATAAGGATATATTTCTCGATTATGGAGGTGACAAAAGGTTTGTCGTAAAGGGTTACATCGATGTAAGTTTTGGCACTGGTCCAAATGACTTTAAGTCTTAATCTGGATACATATTGAAAGTGGGAGCAATTAGCAAGAGTAGCTCCGTGCAGAGCATTGTAGACATACAATATTTGCAAAATACATACGGCTCTGAATATGACAGACCCGTTGACTAAGCTTCTCTCATGAGCAAAACATGATCACACCTTAGTACTCTTTGGGTGTTAATCACATAGCGATGTGAACTAGATTATTGACTCTAGTAAACCCTTTGGGTGTTGGTCACATGACGATATGAACTATGGGTGTTAATCATATACAGATATGAATATTGGTGTTAAATCACATGGCGGTGTGAACTAGATTATTGACTCTAGTGCAAATGGGAGACTGAAGGAAATATGCCCTAGAGGCAATAATAAAGTTATTATTTATTTCCTCATTTCATGATAAATGTTTATTATTCATGCTAGAATTGTATTAACCGGAAACATAATACATGTGTGAATACATAGACAAACATAGTGTCACTAGTATGCCTCTACTTGACTAGCTCGTGAATCAAAGATGGTTAAGTTTCCTAGCCATGGACAAAAGAGTTGTCATTTGATTAACGGGATCACATCATTAGGAGAATGATGTGATTGACTTGACCCATTCTGTTAGCCTTAGCACTTGATCGTTTAGTATGTTGCTATTGCTTTCTTCATGACTTATACATGTTCCTATGACTATGAGATTATGCAACTCCCGTTTACCGGAGGAACACTTTGTGTGCTACCAAACGTCACAACGTAACTGGGTGATTATAAAGGAGCTCTACAGGTGTCTCTAAAGGTACATGTTGGGTTGGCGTATTTCGAGATTAGGATTTGTCACTCCGATTGTCGGAGAGGTATCTGTGGGCCCTCTCGGTAATGCACATCACTATAAGCCTTGCAAGCAATGTAGCTAATGAGTTAGTTACGGAATGATGCATTACGTAACAAGTAAAGAGACTTGTCGGTAACGATATTGAACTAGGTATTGGATACCGACGATCGAATCTCGGGCAAGTAACATACCGATGACAAAGGGAACAACGTATGTTGTTATGCGGTTTGACCGATAAAGATCTTCGTAGAATATTTAGGAGCCAATATGATCATCCAGGTTCCGCTATTGGTTATTGACCGGAAACGTGTCTCGGTCATGTCTACATAGTTCTTGAACCCGTAGGGTCCGCACGCTTAAGGTTTCGATGATAGTTATATTATGAGTTTATGAGTTTTGATGTACCGAAGGAGTTTGGAGTCCCGGATGAGATCGGGGACATGACGAGGAGTCTCGAAATGGTCGAGACGTAAAGATCGATATATTGGACGACTATATTCGGAGTTCGGAAAGGTTCCGAGTGATTCGGGTATTTTTCAGAGTACCGGAGAGTTACGGGAATTCGCCGGGGAGTATATGGGCCTTATTGGGCTTTAGGGTTTAGGGGAAAGAGAGAGGAGAGGCTGGGCGCCCCCCAAGGCCTAGTCCGAATTGTACTAGGGGGAGGGGCTGCGCCCCCTCCTTCCTTCTCTTCTCTTCCCCCTTGCCTTGACTCCTACTCCTACTACTTGGAAGGGGGGGAATCCTACTCCCGGTGGGAGTAGGACTCCTCCTTGGCGTGCCCTCCTTGGCCGGCCGCCCCCTCCCCCTTGGCTCCTTTATATACGAAGGAGGGGGGCACCTCTAGATACACAAGTTGATCTTCGTGATCGTTCCTTAGCCGTGTGCGATGCCCCCCTCCACCATATTCCACCTCGGTCATATCGTAGCGGTGCTTAGGCGAAGCCCTGCGTCGGTAGAACATCATCATCGTCACCACGCCGTCGTGCTGACGGAACTCATCCCCGACACCCTGCTGGATGGGAGTCCAGGGATCGTCATCGAGCTGAACGTGTGCTGAACTCGGAGGTGTCGTACGTTTGGTACTTGGATCAGTCGGATCATGAAGATGTACGACTACATCAACCGCGTTGTCATAACGCTTCCGCTTTCGGTCTACGAGGGTACGTGGACAACACTCTCCCCTCTTGTTGCTATGCATCACCATGATCTTGCGTGTGCGTAGGAATTTTTTTGAAATTACTACGTTCCCCAACATCTGGATACCCATGTTGGCTCCCACATGTTCCACGATGATCTCATCGGATGAACCACGATCTCGAGGATTCAATCAATCCCGTATTCAATTCCCTTTGTCTACCGGTATAGTACTTGCCCGAGATTCAATCGTCGGTATCCCGATACCTTGTTTAATCTCGTTACCGGCAAGTCTCTTTACTCGTTCCGTAACACATCATCCCGTGATCAAACCCTTGGTCACATTGTGCACATTATGATGATGTCCTACCGACTGGGCCCAGAGATACCTCTCCGTCACACGGAGTGACAAATCCTAGTCTCGATTCGTGCCAACCCAACAGACACTTTCGGAGATACCCGTAATGCACCTTTATAGCCACCCAGTTACGTTGTGACGTTTGGTACACCCAAAGCATTCCTACGGTATCCAGGAGTTGCACAATTTCATGGTCTAAGGAAATGATACTTGACATTAGAAAAGCTTTAGCATACGAACTACACGATCTTTGTGCTAGGCTTAGGATTGGGTCTTGTCCATCACAACATTCTCCTAATGATGTGATCCCGTTATCAACGACATCCAATGTCCATGGTCAGGAAACCATAACCATCTATTTATCAACGAGCTAGTCAACTAGAGGCTTACTAGGGACATGGTGTTGTCTATGTATCCACACATGTATCTGAGTTTCCTATCAATACAATTATAGCATGGATAATAAATGATTATCATGAACAACGAAATATAATAATAACTAATTTGTTATTGTCTCTAGGGCATATTTCCAACACTTACAAACTCCTTGGTTCAACTCCACAATCTTGTCGGAGGCTCCCAAGTGGCACCTAGCCAATCTAGGAGACACCACTCTCCAAGAAGTAACAAATGGTGCGTTGATGATGAACTCCTTGCTCTTGTGCTTCAAATGATAGTCTCCCCAACACTCAACTCTCTCTCACAGGATTTGGATTTGATGGAAAGAAGATTTGAGTGGAAAGCAACTTGGGGAAGGCTAGAGATCAAGATTCATATGGTAGGAATGGAATATCTTGGCCTCAATACATGAGTAGGTGGTTCTCTCTCAGAAATGGTAAGTTGGAAGTGTAGGTTTGTTCTGATGGCTCTCTCCTCGAATGAAGAGGAGGTGGAGGGGTATATATAGCCTCCACACAAAATCTAACCGTTACACACAATTTACCAATCTCGGTGGGACCGAATCAACAAACTCGGTCAGACCGATTTAGTAAACCTAGTGACCGTTAGGGGTTTCGGTGGGACCAACATGCAACTCAGTAGGACCAATATGGTTAGGGTTAGGGCATAACGTAATCTTGGTGAGACCGATTACACAAACTCGGTGAGACCGATTTTGGTAATAAGCTAACCAGAGAGTTGGTCAGGTAAACTCGGTGGGACCGATTCGCTCATTTCGGTGAGACCGAAATGTTACAAAAAGGAAACAGAGAGTTTACATTGCAATCTCGGTGGGACCGATCGCTCACTTCGGTTAGACCGAAACGTTACGAAGGGAAACAGAGAGATTACAATCCCATCTCGGTGAGATCGAGATCCCTATTGATGAAACCGATTTGCCTAGGATTTGTGGCAGTGGCTATGACATCTAAACTCAGTGGTGCCGAATAGAAAGAATTGGTGGGGCCGAGTTTAACTTTTGGTTTGGGTCATATGTGGATATGAGAAAGTAGTTGAGGGTTTTTGGAGCATATCACTAAGCATTGTGGAGCAAGAAACTCATTAAGCAACACCTCATCCCTCCTTGATAGTATTGGCTTTTCCTATATACTCAATGTGATCTTGGATCACTAAAATATAAAATGCAGAGTCTTGAGCTTTTGAGCTTGAGCCAATCCTTTTATCCTTAGAATTTTGAGGGATCCAATTTCCTCATCCATGCCATGCCATTCGTTGAGCTTTCCTGAAATATTTGTCTTGGAATAGTATTAGCCCAATGAGCTATATGTTGTTAGGAATTACCAAAACCACCTAGGGATAGTTGCACTTTCAATCTCCCCTTTTTGGTAATTGATGACAACATATAGATCAAAGCTTCGACAAATGATAATAAGATTGAAAAACATCGTCGCTTTAAGAAGTATGTGATAAGAAAGAGCTCCCCCTAAATTTGTGCATAGTTTTAAGATTTGCTTTGGACTGCAAATGCACAAGGAATTAGGCTCATGGGTTACTCTTCCATGTCACATACATCTTGGTGGAGCGCTCAAAATAATAAAGATTGAATACATGCACTCATCACCAAACAAAGTGAATGATCATATAGAGATAAATGGGATAATGTCATTCAACAAGCATAAGTGTAGCTTATGATCAAACACATGATCATCAATGTCTCACACAGGCAATAATGTAGTATCTCAAGCAAGCAAAAAGAAAATAACGTTCAACCACCAAAACAAGAGAGAACAAAAGCAAACTCTCTCTCTCAAAGCCTATGATCTATACATGTTTCTCCCCCTTTGGCAACAAGTTACCAAAAAGTCCATAGAAAATGCATAGTGCTAGATCGACTCTCAGGCTTGGTCTTGGTGAGGTGGTGTAGAGATGGCTCCTCAAACGAAAGCTTCTGTTGATGTGGATGGAGCTGGAGGTGTAGGTGCTGAAGCTGGTTGCACTGAAGTTGTAGGACCGGTAGCTGGTGCAGATGAAGTGGCTCTGGTGTCTGTTACTGGCACTGCAGCTGATCTGTGAGCTCGAGGCACTCTGGCAAATGCATCTGTGGTTGTCCTGCCCTTCCTCTCCTGCATGTCATCCTGAAGCTGCTCAATAACAGATTGGATCTCAGTTACTTTGACGTCCAAGTCATAGAACTTCTACTCCATGATCCTCTCCAGGCTCTCCTGGTTTTGAGTCAAGGTGGCCAGCCCTTTCTCAATCCTCAGAGTGGATGCAATCAAGTAGCCTAATTGATCTTGTTTGCTCTTCAAAAAGTACTGAGATGCCTCTTCCATGGTTGGCATCTTGGTAGCTTTCTCTGTCCTGGCCTTCTCCTTCTTCTCCTGTGCTTGCACTGAAGATGTTTCATCCTCATTCATCACAACTTCATTGTCCTCAAAGTCTGGATAGATAGGAAAATGTTCCTTATACAGTTGATATGTGCATGTGCCCATCTTCAAGTTGATCAGCTCCTGGATTTGTGGGCCATACCCACAGTTTCTCTTCTGGTCTGTTGATGTCCTCTTGATAGTCTCAACTATGAGGCTCATGCCCTTGAACTTCTGAGGCACATCAAATATGTGAAGCAAGTTGATAGCATGGCCTCTGATCATGTTGTGGTCACCTGACTTGGGCAAGAGAGTGTGCCTGAGGATCCAGTTGATCGTTGGCAGTCCAAACTGATGAGTCTCAAGAGCTTTATCTGGGATCTCCTTGTACATGTGTGCCATGGAATTGTGATCCTTCTTCTTCTTGGCATAGACATCCAAGTCATCTTCACTCTCCTTAGGGGCATTGATCAGATTTGCCCATTCCTCAATAGTTGATTGGTACCTTGTACCTTCAGACATCCAAACTATCCTTCCATCTGGATAGAAGTGTGTTGTGGAGTAGAATTGCATTATGAGCTCATCATTCCACTTTGTGAACTTCTGTCCCACAAAGTCTGCAACTCCAAGGACTGAAGCTGTCATACACTCCAGGATAGTGTTCCTAATTCTCCTTGATAAATTTCCAATCCACCCACCTCATGTCACAAACAATAGGCTTTTTGTCCAACAGCACAGTCTCATAGAAATCCTGATGTTCCTTAGTGTGGAACATGTAGTCCACAGCAGTCCTTCTCCTAATTGCATATGGATCAGACAACCTCCACTATCTGAGCCCTACATCCTTCCTCAGCTTCATGTTCTCAGCCACTGGATGAGCATCATTGTGGTCTGGAATATTAGGCTTCAACTTCCTCAGAACTTGTCCTTCCACTTCTTCTTCAGCAACAACTTCGGGCATTGGGGCCTTCTTCTTCTCAGCAGCTGGTATGCTCCTGATATTCCTCTTAGGTGCTGTCTTTGGCTTGGAGGCAGCTTTGGGTGCTTCTTTGGGCTTTGATGATGCAACCCCTAACCTTATAGCATCACCCATCAGCTTTGGAGCCTTAGGTGCTGGTGCAGCAACCTCTTCTTCCTCCTCCTCTTCCATCATGGAAGGTTGTCCAACAACTCTGGCCATTGTCTTCTTGACCCTTTCCTTCCTCTTCTTCCCTTCTGCAGCAGCCTCTTTGGGATTAGATATCTTTGGGACTTGAGTGGAGACTCTGGCTTTGGACATGGGAGTCCTCTTAGCAGGCACCTTGATCTTCATGCCAGGCTTGATAGTTGCAGTTGTGCCATACCCCTTTCTGAGCACTTTCTTCTTAGAAGTGGCCTCATCCTCAGCTGCCACATAGTCTTCATCCTTAGATTCTGAGGTCTTCTTCTTTCTGGCCCTGGTGGCAGCTTTGGGCAAGTTGCTTGGAGTGCTCCTGCTGCCATCATCTGAAGTGCTAGAGGGACTAGTGCCCTCACTCATGTGAATCTGCTCTTCTGACTTGTTCTGGCCATCACTTTGGTCTGACATACTGCAAACACTGACTGCTGACCCTGTGAATAGTTATAGATGAGATAGAATGGATGAGCATCACAAAATACAGAAGTTTTTGCAAAAGAATGACTCAAAAACTTAGTTTTAGTTTTCCATAGAAAGCATTTCGGATCAACCGATTTGCAAACTCGATGATACCGAAGCAGCTTTTGGAACCTAAACTAGTGAACTCGGTCAGACCGAGTCACAGTTTGGTGGTACCGAGACTGCTAGGGTTTCACAGAGTCCTGAACTCGGTCACACCGATTTGCAATTCTCGGTCAGACAGAGAATCACTTGTGCAATGGCCTTAGCCGAATCGGTGGAACCGAGTTCTACAACTCGGTGGGCCCGAGATGGTTTCGGCGGAAACCTAACCCTAAATTTCCAAATCGCATCTATTCTAATGATTGTTTTGAGTGGATAGAGTCGTTTCAATCGTGGCAAGAATCATTATGAACACAATGTGCTAGGAATTGGACGGGGATAGCACTGTGATCGAGTCCATACCCTAGCTTGGCGATGAACTCTCTACGGTGGCAACGGCGGGGTTGAATTCCGTTGACGGCGTCGGAGACCAGCGACAGGAGGTGGCTGGCGACGAAGTCGACGATCCGGAGACCCAGGTGGCAGAGCGAGCTATGCGCGGGCGAAGGGGTTTGGAGAAAGTTTTCCAAATTTTTGCCTGTGTGTATATATAGCCCGACCCTGTCGGTGTGACCGAGTGGAACAACTCGGTGGCACCGAGATGCATAACTGTTGACAGTTACAGCAACTCGGTGAGACCAAAAAGTTCAAATCGGTTGCACCTAGATTGAAAACCTAGATCGACTGAGTGATCTCGGTATGACCGAAATGGAAGAATCGGTCAGACCGAAATGCACAAAGAAGTTTTGGAAGTTTAAGTCCATGACAAATCGGGGACTCCGAGTGCTCCTCACACAGAGTGGTTCGAATCTGACTTGATCAAATTTTGTGATGTAGCATGAATAGAGTTTGAGACAAGAAAAGCATAGATAGCTAAAGAAGGTTCTTAGGCATTATTGTTCATCCACTTGGCAAAAAGAAAAAGAAACCAAACAATCAAAGCAACAAGTGGATATCCTCGAATGAGTTAAACATGCAACCAACATGCTCACACAATAAAATGGCAAATGAAATATGTGGCAAAGCATGCACAACCAATTCTAGCATCTATCAAACAATTGGCGATGACTAGGTCATCTATATATGAGTATATTGACTTAGGAGTCAAATGAGAACATTTGATCATAGGCATACTCGTCGTTTAAACTCAAGTGGGGTTACCACTTTTACATAATGCATTGATGTGTTCACACCATTAGAGTTGCTTTGACTCAATTCTTAGAGTTAAGCTCCCCCTAGATGTGAGATCCCCCCTTAGAGGGATGAACTAACATTGGGTTTTGTCGATGATGACTTCATGTAGGTGTTGAACATGTGGATGCTCAATGTTGATGAAGATCATTTGGAGCAATCCTTTGGAGTGAGTTGCACTTTCAATACCTACACGGGTTAGTCCCACAAGGAACAAACAAGGATATCCATAGACATAGAGTGATGCACACACAAGATGATGTCCATGAAAGCATTAGGTTACCTTGTCCCTTGTCTTACCAACAAGAGGGTTTGTGAATCCTTGAACTAGTGCAAGATGTGGAAGTTGATTACACTTGTCCTTGCCAAAATGATATGAGTGAAGAATGTTGGAGGAGTCACCCTCAAGAATTCTCTAGTTTATCTTCTTCGGGATCCACATCATCTTGATGGGAATCCTTGGAGTTGTAGTCATACTTGATGAAGTCGAACTTGACGTAGTCTTGGGAACCCACTTGACCAAAGCCTTAGGAGCTTCTTCAAATGCATCAATCTCCTCTTGAAGCTTGTCCTTGCCTTTCTGCTTGTGGTCTTGTGGTGGAAGATCATATTGAGCTTGTGTTCCCTTGAAGGAAGTAGGATCATACTTCTCTTGTTGAGGAACAAACTTTGTCTTGGGATATTGATCTTCTTCCCACTCAACTCCATTGGCATTGAACTTTCGTTCAAAACCAACACCTTGGTTCTTCCGGTGCCTTCCTTGCTTGCGTACAATTTCCTCAAATTGCTTACTCCCGGCAATGCTCTTGTAAGCACCTTTCTCTATAATTCCCTTCAATAAGCTATTTTCTTGCTCAAGTGTAACTTGGCTAAGAGAATCATTAGTGGAATCAAGAGAACTACTAGAAGCAACAATATTAGATTTAGCATGATGATTGTTACTACTAGAGGAAGAATCCTTCTTGTTTTTGTTACTAGACTTGACTTGAGGCATGCAAGTAGATAAGAGTAAACGCTTGGCAATGTAAGAAGAACTTTTTTTGCGAAGATCATCATTGATTGCTTTTAAGAACTCATGCTCTTGCTCAAGGTTGAGCTTTTCAAAGCGTAACTTCTCATGAGCCCTTAAAAGTTCTCGATGATCTTCAAAGATAGTTTCATGAGCTAACTTAAGAGGGTTTAGTTCTTTAGTTAGAAGCTCAATCTTCTCCTTATCATTGTCATTCATTTTATCTTGATTAGCATGATTAATTTACGTTTCATCATAGTATTCATCACTAGAGTTGTCAACAAGTAAATCATCATCACCTAACAAGTCATCTTCATCACTATTGAAATCAACATACTCGGGGTGTGTTATCTTAGGGCCTTTAGCCACGAAGCATCTTCCAAGTCCTTCATTTGGTGAATCAAATATGTCGTAGGAGTTGGTTGACACAAGTGCTAGACCGGCAACACCTTCATCTTGAGTATGTTTGGAGTCGGAGTGATAACTTCTCTCGGAGTGATGTTCAGAGTCAGAACCGGATACCCATTCACCAACATGCGCTTGATGTCTTCGTTTTGTGTAGCTCCTTGATGACTTGTCCTTCCTTTCTGAATCCTTGCTTCTCCGGGATGTTCTTCGTTCATAACGATCATCGCTACTCCTTCTCTCTCTTGGCGGTGATTCTTCTCTTCTACTTCTCCTCTTGGGAGAATCTTCTCTTCTTTTGTAGGGTGTTGTACACTCATTGGAACAGTGTCCGGGTCTCCCACAATTGTAGCAATTGCGCTCTTGATTAGAAGATCTTTTGTCATTGTAGGACCTTGACTTAGAGCTTCTTTCTTTGCTTCTACTCTTGTAGAATTTGTTGAAGTTCTTCACCATTAAGCTCAATTCTTCATTGAAGGTTTGTTTCTCATTTGATGGTGTAGGGGCTTCACATGAGGCTTTGTAAGCACCACTTGACTTATTGTGAAATTCCTCCTTATCCTTGAGTGACATTTCATGAGCAACAATTCTTCCAATGACTTCCGTTGGCTTGATATTCTTGTAATTTGGCATCATTTGGATCAATGTGCACATGGTATCATATTTTCCATCCAATGCTCTTAGGATCTTCTTGATGATGAATCTGTCGGTCATCTCTTCACTTCCTAAGCCCGCGATCTCATTTGTGTTAAGAGCAAGCCTAGAGTACATTTCAGTGACACCTTCACCATCCTTCATTTTAAACTTGTCAAGTTGACTTTGGAGCACATCCAATTTGGATTCCTTGACGAAGTCGGTACCTTCATGCATATCAATCAAAGTATACCAAATTTCCTTTGTATTCTCAAGACGACTGATTTTGTTGAATTCTTCGGGGCACAATCCGTTGAAGAGGATATCACAAGCTTGAGCATTGTATTGTAGCATCTTCAACTCATCCGCGCTAGCTTCACAGTTCGGTTCTCTCCCATCAAAGAATTCACCTTGCAAGCCAATACACACAATAGCCCAAATGGCGGGGTTATGTCCGAGAATATGCATTTTCATCTTATGCTTCCAACTAGCAAAATTAGTACCATCAAATTAAGGACCTCTACGGTGATAATTTCCCTCGCTAGACGCCATACTCTCCTAGGTTGTGAAACCAAGGCTATGACCACCAAAAGCTATGGAAATCAAAGCAAATGGAGACCAAAGCTCTGATACCACTTGTAGGATCTTGAAGTATGTCTAGAGGGGGGTGATTAGACTACTTGACCAATTAAAAACTTAACCTTTTCCCAATTTTAGTCTTTGGCAGATTTTAGCTATTCTAGCACAAGTCAAGCAATCTTCACACAATTCAAGCAAGAATGCAAAGAGTATATGGGCAGCGGAAAGTAAAGCATGCAACTTGCAAGAATGTAAAGGGGGGTTGGAGAATTCAAACGCAATTGGAGACACGGATGTTTTTGTCGTGGTTCTGATAGGTGGTGCTATCGTACATCCACGTTGATGGAGACTTCAACCCACGAAGGGTAACGGCTGCGCGAGTCCACGTAGGGCTCCACCCAAGAAGGGTCCACGAAGAAGCAACCTTGTCTATCCCACCATGACCGTCGCCCACGAAAGACTTGCCTCACTAGCGGTAGATCTTCACGAAGTAGGCGATCTCCTTACCCTTACAAACTCCTTGGTTCAACTCCACAATCTTGTCGGAGGCTCCCAAATGACACCTAGCCAATCTAGGAGACACCACTCTCCAAGAAGTAACAAATGGTGCGTTGATGGTGAACTCCTTGCTCTTGTGCTTCAAATGATAGTCTCCCCAACACTCAACTCTCTCTCACAGGATTTGGATTTGGTGGAAAGAAGATTTGAGTGGAAAGCAACTTGGGGAAGGCTAGAGATCAAGATTCATATGGTAGGAATGGAATATCTTGGCCTCAACACATGAGTAGGTGGTTCTCTCTCAGAAATGGTAAGTTGGAAGTGTAGGTTTGTTCTGATGGCTCTCTCCACGAATGAAGAGGAGGTGGAGGGGTATATATAGCCTCCACACAAAATCTAACCGTTACACACAATTTACCAATCTCGATGGGACCGAATCAACAAACTCGGTCAGACCGATTTAGTAAACCTAATGACCGTTAGGGGTTTCGGTGCGACCGACATGCAACTCGGTAGGACCGATATGGTTAGGGTTAGGGCAGAACATAATCTCGGTGAGACCGATTACACAAACTCGGTGAGACCGATTTTGGTAATAAGCTAACCAGAGAGTTGGTCAGGTAAACTCGGTGGGACCGATTCGCTCATTTCGGTGAGACCGAAATGTTACAAAAAGGAAACAGAGAGTTTGCATTGCAATCTCGGTGGGACCGATCGCTCACTTTGGTTAGACCGAAACATTACGAAGGGAAACAGAGAGATTACAATCCCATCTCAGTGAGACCGAGATCCCTATCGGTGAAACCGATTTGCCTAGGGTTTGTGGCAGTGGCTATGACATCTAAACTCGGTGGCACCGGATAGAAATAATCAGTGGGGCTGAGTTTGACTTTTGGTTTGGGTCAAATGTGGATATGAGAAAGTAGTTGAGGGTTTTTGGAGCATATCACTAAGCACTGTGGAGCAAGAAACTCATTAAGCAACACCTCATCCCTCCTTGATAGTATTGGCTTTTCCTATAGACTCAATGTGATCTTGGATCACTAAAATATAAAATGCAGAATCTTGAGCTTTTGAGCTTGAGCCAATCCTTTTATCCTTAGAATTTTGAGGGATCCACTTTCCTCATCCATGCCATGCCATTCATTGAGCTTTCTTGAAATATTTGTCTTGGAATAGTATTAGCCCAATGAGCTATATGTTGTTAGGAACTACCAAAACCACCTAGGGATAGTTGCACTTTCATGGGCGCCCCCAACCCTCCTGGTTAAGTAAGATAGGGTGAGGGGGCGCTCAGCCCCTTAGTGGGCTGGTTTGCCCCCTCCGCTTGGCCCATGGGGGCCCCCAACACTTGTCGGGGCCCCTTGAAACCCCTTTCGGTGACGCTGGTCATCACCCGGTACCCCTGGAACAATTCTGGACTCCAATACCCTTCGTCCAATATATTAATCTTCACCTCCGGACCAATACATTTCTAGCATGAATAATAAACGATTATCACAAACAGGAAAATATGATAATAACCAATTTATTATTGCCTCTAGGGCATATTTCCAACATGGGGGACTCCTACTTCACGCGACGGCGAGGCGGCAACGTCGGCTCCTCCATGACATGGTGGCAAAGCCGCGAGGGAGATGCCGGATCACCTTCATGGAGGGACCGCTCTAGGAGGAGCTCCAGGTACTCCCTGTCCGACACCACGGCCTCCGCTGAGGCCAGGCTTGCCCATCATGGCCTGAGTCTGAACGCATGCAACCTCCCCCAAATTTGGTCCTGATTTGCAGGATTTCGGGCGCGTGAACGTTTTGGGTACTGTGTTAGGTCACAAAAATCATCCAAACATTTGTTGGCGTTTTACGGCACGGTGTTGGAGATGCCCTAATATCGGTTTTTGCCTGATTTTCCCCCAAATAGGGGTGCCGAAGACCTTCATTTCGAAGAAAACCCAATGATTATAAAAGTATAAAAAATGTAGTTTAACAATTCATTGATTTCACTAAATACCTCTGGTTTCTTTTGAATTTTATGATTTCACCAAATTTACGTACATCACCTATATTTTCTTTTATCTAGATTTTCAAATTTAAAATTATTTGTATTAAAACAAATCATTGATTTGTCCTAAAGAAATTTACGTACAATCACTATGAACTATATTTTCTTTCATCTTGATTATTCCAATTCAAACAAAAATTAGCTGATTTGTCAGAAAAATTTATTTACATTCATTCAGACCTATATTTTCTTTTCTCTAAATTTTGAAATTTAAAATGATTTGAATTCAAAAATAAATTTGATGATTTGTCCAAAAACAATATGCACATTGATTGTGAACTATAATTCCTTTTATCTAGATTTAAAACTAAAAATTATTTGAATTCAAACAAAAATTAGTTAATTTGTTCGAAAAAATTATGTACATTCATTCTGACCTATATTTTCTTTTCTCTAGATTTTCAAACGTAAAATTATTTGAATTCAAACAAGAAATTCATTGACTTTTCCAAACGAATTTACGTACATTCATTCTGCACTATATTTTTTATATATATTTCTTAATTTAAAATTATTTGAATTCAAACTGAAATTTAGTTTATTTGTCCAAAAAATTATGTACATTAATTCTGCACTATATTTCCGTTTTATGTAGTTTATAAATTTAAAATTATTCGAAATTAAAAAGTAGTTGATTTCTCCAAAAGGAATCTAGAATATAAGTTGTTTTCTTACATACAAAAATCAACAGTGCAACATTTGGACGGTGCGGTCAAGAGACGTCTTCTTAGTAGTTAGTATCTACACCTACGTAAACATTATTACGTAACTTACAAACGGGATGACCTGGCCTGTTTTGGTTGGAAATCGGGGGGC
>NC_041381.1:164831867-164925643 GCF_002162155.2 Triticum dicoccoides
TTTACATAACAAAATTATGTTATCAAGGTTGACCAGGGTTGGACCGAACTGTGGCGGATCAAGGTTCTCTCAAAATTGAAATTCTTCTTATGGAGACTCACCAAGCATTCTGTCCCCACAGCAGCGCTACTCCATCATCGAAATATGTCAACCTCCTGAGCTTGATGTCTTTGTGGGGCTGTTGACACCTGGTGCCATGCCCTTGTGGATTGCTCGGTCTCCAGGAGCACTTGGGCGCTGTCTTCAGAGGCGATCCTTGACAAGATGAGCACATGCATAGAGGAAAACACAAAAAAGATGGTTGTTCTTCATGCACGAAGCGCTTAACCAAGATGATTTCCTTGCTTTCGTCGTCACCCTATGGGCACTATGGGGCGCTCGAAGGAAGGCAATGTACGAGGATATCTTCCAGACACCTTATGCCATCAATGGGTTTGTAAATTCCTACATAGCAGAACTCAAGGCTATCCAGAAGCCGAGTGTCGTTGGTGTTAGGGTGCCACAAGCTCGAATTAATCGCTGGATTGCACCGCCATAGGGAATGGTGAAGATCAATGTAGATGCCGCAGTAGGCCGGGCGAGAGGTGCAACGGGAGCAATCTGTAGAGACCGAGAAGGAGCCTTCTTGGGAGCTCCGGCGGTGGTTTTCTCCCATCTTTCAGACCCAGGCACCTTGGAGATGCTCGCAATCAGGGAGGCTCTGGCATTGGCAGATGACATATATGTCAGAAGGGTTCATGTCGCTTCGGATTGTAAAGTGGCCGTCGATGACATCCAACAGCAAAACAAAGGAAGCTACGAGGCTATTGCACATGAAATCATACAACATAGGTCTGAATTTGAGGCTTGTAACATACTTCATGAATTTAGGAGCTCGAATATCGAGGCTCACAAACTAACAAAGCATGCTTTATCTCTCGGGGTTGGCCACCATGTTTGGTTAGGCCAGCCCAACGATCTTGATTTCGTCCCTGTAAACATTGTGACGACATAATAAAGCTTTGCAGTTTGTCTCAAAAAAAAACATAACAAAATTACGTTGCCTCAAAAAAAACGTAACAAAATTACGTAGATGTAGCATTTTTGGTATAGAAAACCCACGAGCATTGATGATCAATCCTTATAGAGTGTGTCCACTCCAAAAAAAATCATTGTAGCACGGGCATTATCTCGTAATTGGGCAGACCCATCTCGGTCCCTCGCCAGCAAAGCGGCAAATAGGGATTTCCTTCCACTCCATAGAAATATCTTTCAACATAATTTTGTTTGCAACAATATGTCTCATTCGAAATAACTAATTAAGAAGTACTCCTTGCAAAGATCATTCTCACCTTCCTAGGTTGGGACAAGTGGTGCACTACAAGTGGGGCACTTGTCGCAACCTATGAGTTTTTTTCCTTTTCTCGTAGATTTGTTTATTCAAAATGTTTTATCTCTTAAAATATGCGTCCAAATCTTGAATCATTTTCACCATTGAGTTCCTCGGGTCGAGATATTCAAAACTAGATGCCATGTTGAAAGGTTTTGACGATTTATTTTTTCGTGCAAAAGACCGAAAAAAAACAGAACCGGGAGCATGTTTTTATCCTTTTCCGAAAGAGGCACGACCGTGCCTCTCACGGAAACAAATTTGTGTCTCTTGCGGAAGCAAACCCGTGCCTCTCGCGAAAGGAAAAAAAATGTGTTTTTCTATTTTCGAGAGGCACGGCCGTGTCTCTCACGCAAGCAAACTCGTGCCTCTCGCAGAAGAAAAAAAAACAAAAAATAAGTTTTTTTTCTTTCGCGAGAGACACGGTCTTGCTTTCGCGAGGAAACAGAAAAAAAATTATTATTTTTTCTTCCGTGATAGGCACAGTCTTGCTTCCGCGAGAGGCACGACCGTGCCTCTCAAAAACGAAAAAAAACACATTTTCTGTTTACTTCTTCCACGAACGGCACGGTCTTGCTTTCGCGAGAGGCACCGCCGTGCCTCTAGGAAACAGGAAAAAACAAGTTTTCTAATTTTTTTCTTTCGCGAGAGGCTCGATTTTGCTTTCGCGAGAGGCGCGGCCATGTCTGTTTTGTTTTTTCGTTTGTTTTTTGTCCGTTTTTTTCGATCAGTTTTTTATGGAAAAAAAAGTTGTCAGGACCCCGACTCGATGTCACATTGATCTAGCCGGTAACACCTCATATCACTTTGCGGCCTCACGCACGGTATCCCCACGGGTGTCGCCTTACCTTTGCCCGGGACCGTTTGCGCCTTTTGGCTCACGTATATGATAGTCTCGCTAGCATCCATATGATAAGGAGCCCGGGCTGACATGACTAGTCGTAAACCCAAAGTGGCACAGACTTACAGGGACAGGCATCCATGACCCAGCTTCGAACGTGTCGGTCATCAGCAAGTGGGTCCAGGCTGTAGCACTGGGCTAGCAGGACTCCGGTAAACCGGGCTGTAGCGGGCTAACAGGACTCCGGTACTCAATGCGTGACATTTCCCCGAAGGGACAGACACAGGAACGAAGAAGGACACATGCCGGCCAGCCTAAGTGTTCCAGAGCAGTAGCAAGCTACCATGGCTCAGCGGTAACACTAGGAGACATTTCCCGGTAAGAGAGGCTACTAAAGATAAACAACTAGATAGTCAGATCCCACACATACCAAGCATTTCAATCATACACACAATATGCTCGATATGTGCAAATACAACGAAGCATCACAACATGACTCTATGACACAAGTACTTTATTTAAGGCTCAGTGAGCCATACATAACATACACAAAGGTACGGGTCTCACGACCCAACATACAAGTCATACAAACCAGCAGCGGAAGTAACTTGTCTGAGTACAGACAACTAGTAAAATAAAAGAGG
Source organism: Triticum dicoccoides (assembly GCF_002162155.2). Taxonomy (NCBI): domain Eukaryota; kingdom Viridiplantae; phylum Streptophyta; class Magnoliopsida; order Poales; family Poaceae; genus Triticum; species Triticum dicoccoides. The sequence goes on from NC_041381.1 coordinate 164,834,722, forward strand.
CTTGGAAAGCCTAGCTATACTACGTGGTCCTTCACAAGCTCAGGGTCACCACCTGGGTCTTTAGCCTACTCGTTGATGTCAACGTCTACATAGAACCCATCAGAAGGGGTTGCAGCGTCTTCTGTAAAAATGTAGATTATAGCAACATGAGTACAAAGGTACTCAGCAAGACTTACATCAGATCCTACATACATGCTTAGTATCAAGAAGGGTTGGTGGAGTTATTGCAGCAAGCCAGCTTTGACTCTTGGCTAAACTATCCTACGATACTCCAACTTGAAATGGTTTTGCGCACACGAGTCCACTACTCACCACTTCAATACACTACCGAGGATCCACCTCCGTCTTCCTACGGAAGAGCCATCCTCGGCACTCACACTTATCTTGAGGCTTTTAACAGTTTCCATTTACTTGTCTATGAACTGTATAGGCAACCAAGTAGTCCTTTACCGCGGACGCGGCTATTCGAATAGATTATGATAACCCTGCAGGGGTGTACTTCTTCATACATGTTTCCACCACTTAGCGTCCGCACACGACATGTGCTCGGCAGACTTCAAGCGAAAGCCGACGTGGGTGTAGACCACGACCTACCTAAACACTTAAGCCTCTAGTCCAGGTTTATCGCCTATTCAGGTTCCATCCGCAGGGAGTCCGGCCGAGGTTTCCCATACGGCCCCGAACGATGTGAACAGGGTTCCCGAGATACCTAACGGGTATTCGGTACACCCGGCCACGTACCTACCGCATCACAGCCCACCCCTACGGTCAGCGCTGTCCACGGCCTCCAGTAGGCTACAAACACCAGAAACTACTTGCAACTCCTGGACAGAGAGCTAGGGTGAATAAGAAGTCGAGCGGGGTCATATTTCAGGGCCCAATGCATGGTAGTAGCTGTATCTTAAATCACACATACAGATCTCAGTGCTTAAGGTCGGCTTCAATGAAACAACCCACCATGTACTCCTACATGGCCTCTCATCGATACCTTTACCAAATCGTGTTCACCACACCACTCTCATTACCGACATAATCATTTCACTCTAGCCCATCACCCAGATGAACCAGACCTGACACGACTCTAAGCTTAGCAGGCATAGCAAGGTCGGAACAACACATACATATGGCTCAATCAACTCCTACACATGCTAGTGGGTTTCATCTAGTTACTGTGGCAATGACAGGTCATGCAGAGGAATGGGTTCAACTACCGTAGCACACAGCAGTTTGAAACGCGTTGTCTTAATGCAGTAAAAGAGAGCAGGAGCGAGAACATGGGATTGTATCGATATGATCAAATGGTTGGTTGCTTGCCTGATGGTTCGATGCACTGATACGGTTCTTCGTTAGGGTAATCACGGTACTCCTCGGAGGCAGAACCTGTCGCAAAGGACACCGATACACAACCATCACCAAACAATGTGCAACAATATGATGCATGCATGAAACATGGCAATATGAGTGTATTGGGCTAGTGCAACTAAAACCAGAAGGGTTTGAACAAATTTGAATCAAAGATTCAAATTTCAAACTCAAGCATGGCCTTTTAAAGTGCTTTTCCTTGTTCTGCTTTAAACATCAATTTAACTTGTTTGATCATGCATGAAAATAGTACAGATGGATAGATTGGATTTTTCTGATCATTTTTCATATATAATTTGTCTGATTTGGAGTTACAGAATAAAAGTTATGAATTTTTGAAGTTTGAATTATATTCTGGAATTTCCTGATTTAATTTAAATCCAGAAATATGTATATTGCGCCAGCATGACATCAGCACGACGTCAGTGGTCAACTGCGGCTGGCTGGGGTCAAACCTGACGTGTGGGGTCCACACGTCAGTGACAGGGGGTTTAACAGAGGTTAGTTTAATCCTAATTAAGAATTAGTGGCGCTGGGGCCCACTGGTCAGTGTCAGGGGGGGTTAACTAACAGCGATTAGTACTAAGCTAACCACCTAGCCGACGGGGCCCACGCGTCAGTGACTCTGGGGGGGTCAAACCCCAGGTCGAACAGGTCAAACCCGCCGGCGGTTAGTCGCCGGCGAGGTCCGCGGCGTACAAGTGCCTCGGGTTTCCTCTGTGGTGCTCCAAACGGCGTGCGGCTAGGTGCGTTGGAAAGCCAGCTCGATGGCGCGTCGGGCGGTGGCCGTGGCTGGGCCTGGGGTGGCCGGAGTCGACGGCGGCGAGCTCGGCTGCGGCCGCCGGGGTTCGGTCGTGCACGGAAACGGGGTTGGAGCTCGAAGGCGAGCGAGGCAAGGCGCTAGGGATGCTCTACGGGGCCTTACGAACTTGTTGGACTCGCCGGGGTGACCAAATGGTCACCGGAGCTGCGTCGACGGCGAGCTCGGTGACAGCGGAGGTTCGGCCGTGGTGGGAACGGAGTTACGGCGCGGGAACGAGGGGGGAGAAGAGAGGGAAACGGTGGCGGAGCTCACCGCGGTTGCAGCGGGCGTCGAAGCGGGCTCGGGGACGCACTGGAGACGGCGAATCGACGGCGATGGTGGTCGGAGCCCGAGGAGGAAGACGATGGCGACGGCGGCTCCACGGGGCGTCCGGCGTCTTGTGGCTTGACGGAGAGCTTCAGGGCGAGGGGGCGGAGCTCCTGCGCGAGTCGGGAAGGCGAGGGGAGGCCGGTGGCGGCGACTATGGCGAACGGCGGCGATGGGTGCGTTCGGACACGGGAGAGAGAGAGCGAGGGAGAGGAGAGGAAGAACCGGGGGAGAGTGAGAGAGTACGGGGGGGCGTGGCGTCGTTCCAGGGCATCCAGACGAGGAGGGGGGAGAGGCAGGCAGGCAGGCGAGCTGGTGGCGTGGCGCGGTGGCGCGCGCGCGCGCCGGGCACACTGCCCTCCCTCTGTCGAGGACGAAGACGACAGAGGAGGAGGCCGGCTGGGCCGGCCAGCTACTGCTGGGCTGCACAGGGAGGAGCCCCAGGTAAGCTTCTCCCTCTTTATTTATTTTTGTTTTCTAATTTTTGTGATTTGTTTTGATTTAAATAAAATATTAAATCATTTTATTACCTTATGCCAATTTTTGCAGGAGCTAGATATATTATTCCAGAGCTCCCCAACAGGTGGCATAATTTTTGGACATATATTAATATATATAACTAATATATTTCCAATGCAAATATTTATGCATTAAAACCAAATGCCCAAAATAAATACATATAAGCTCTTAAAAATATTGGTTTGATTTTTATCTCTGTCCAATATTTTCAGAGAGCAACATGAGCATTTTCTTGGACCCTTTTGGAGAAATTTTTATTTGGGTCATTTTCAAAAATGATTCTGAGGGTTCCACAAATCCCCATTTCAAGTTTCTGATGAAAGAGTAAACATGATGCAACACTCTAATGCATGACTAGCTAGGGTGTGACAACTCACCCCCACTCAAAAGAATCTCGTCCCGAGATTTGGGTTCCTCCGGGAAGAAGGCGGGATACTCGAGTCGAAGACGATCCTCCCTTTCCCAAGTTGCTTCATCCTCAGAATGGTGCGACCATTGTACTTTGAGAAACTTGATATTATGACGTCGGGTGGTACGTTCGGCCTGATCGAGGATACGAATGGGGTACTCTCGATATGTAAGATTATCTTGGAGATCAAGCGTTTCGTGGTCCACTCCACGGATAGGATCCGAGAAGCAACGCCTGAGTTGAGAAACGTGGAAGACATCATGGACTCTGGAGAGGTGCGGAGGTAGTTCCAACTGGTAGGCAACTTCTCCTCGTTTGGCGAGAATGCGAAAAGGTCCAATGTAACGAGGAGCCAATTTGCCTTTGATACCGAAACGATGGGTTCCCTTCAGAGGGGTAACCCGAAGATAAGCCTTCTCGTCAACCTCGAAAGTCATAGCCTTATGTTTTCGGTCATATTGACTCTTTTGACGAGATTGGGCTGTTTTCAACTTTTCACGAACGATGCGAACTTGTTCTTCTGCTTCCTGAATCATATCTGGGCCAAAGAATTGTCTTTCCCCGGTCTCTGACCAGTTAAGGGGTGTTCGACACCGTCGTCCATAGAGAACTTCAAAAGGGGCTTTACCCAAGCTAGATTGATAGCTGTTGTTGTAAGCGAATTCGGCAAATGGAAGGCACTTCTCCCAATCCATTCCGAATGAGATAACAGAGGCTCGAAGCATGTCTTCTAGAATCTGGTTGACGCGTTCCACTTGACCACTCGACTGAGGGTGGAAAGCGGTGCTAAAGGAGAGACGGGTTCCCATAGCATTTTGGAAGCTTTCCCAAAATCGAGAGGTGAAAAGACTTCCTCGATCCGAGTTAATTTCCAAAGGAACACCATGGAGAGACACTATCCGGGAGATGTATAAGTCTGCCAGCTGACTAGCGGTTATACTCTCACGAACAGGTAAGAAATGGGCTACTTTGGAAAGACGATCGACAACGACGAAGATAGCATTATTCCCTCTCTTGGTCCTGGGAAAACCGGTAATGAAATCCATACCAATTTTATCCCATTTCCATTCAGGAATAGCTAAGGGTTGAAGGGTGCCAGCAGGCCGTTGATGCTCTGTTTTACACGACGACAGACGTTGCAATTTGCAATATATTGAGCAATCTCTCTCTTCATCCTAGTCCACCAGAACCTCTGGCGTAGGTCCTGATACATCTTAGTACTACCGGGATGAATGGTGAGAGGAGATTCATGAGCCTCCTTAAGGATCAACTGCCGTAGATGCTGGTTCTTGGGAACCACTAGACGGTTCTCAAAGTACACAACATCATGATCATTGGTGGAGAAACAACTAGCACCTCCGCTAGCAATGTTCTCTTTGATTTTAGATATTCCCTTATCTCGCTTTTGGGCAGCGATGATTTGATCCGTAAGAGTAGGTTTTGCTACCAAGGTGGAAAGAAAACCTTGAGGAACAATGTGAAGGTTAAGCTTCCGAAATTCCTCATGGAGAAGCGGTTGACTTTGTTGTAACATCAGGTTGTTACAATAAGATTTACGACTTAGTGCATCAGCCATGACGTTGGCTTTCCCTGGGGTGTAGGTTATTCCTAAGTCGAAGTCTGTGATCAACTCAACCCAACGTCTTTGCCTGAGATTCAGATCCGGTTGGGTGAAAATGTACTTCAGACTTTGGTGATCAGTGAATATTTCGCAACGGTTACCGAGGAGGTAATGTCGCCAGGTCTTGAGTGCATAGACTACGGCTGCAAGCTCTAGATCATGAGTAGGATAATTCTCCTCATGTGGGTGCAATTGCCGTGAAGCGTAGGCAATTATGTGTCGATCTTGCATGAGAATGCAACCTAGTCCTTGTCGCGAGGCGTCGTAGTAGATAACAAAGTCCTTGGAGAAGTCTGGCGGTACCAGTACGGGAGCAGAGGTCAAGCGTCTTTTCAGTTCCTGAAAGCTGTGCTCACATTCTGGAGTCCATTCGAACTTCTTATCTTTCTTGAGGAGTTCGGTTAGAGGTTTAGCAACCTTGGAGAAGTTCTCGACAAAGCAACGACAATAGCTCGCTAAGCCCAGAAAACTCCGAACTTGCTTGACCGATTCGGGTGGAGTCCAATTAAGGACGGCTTGAACTCGCTCAGGGTTAACAGCAATACCTTTACCAGATATCACATGACCCAGATAGGTCACTTCTGACAACCAGAATTCACATTTAGAAAATTTGGCATAAAGGCGATGCTCTCGAAGTTTCTCCAACACTAGCCTTAGATGTTCGGCATGTTCTTCCTCGTTCTTGGAGTAGATGAGTATATCATCGAGGTAAACCACGACGAATTTATCCAAATACTCCATGAAGATTGAGTTCATTAACCGAGAAAAGGTGGCTGGAGCGTTGGTTAAACCGAAAGACATGACGGTGTACTCGTATTGGCCATAACGAGTAACAAAGGCCGTTTTAGGAATGTCCCCGTTTCTGATTTTGATTTGATGGTAGCCCAACCTCAAATCCATCTTGGAGAAGACTGAGGATCCAGTGAGCTGATCATACAGGTCATTGATCCTGGGAAGCGGATATTTGTTCTTGATTGTGACCAAATTGACAGGTCGGTAATCTACAACCATCCGGTCCGTACCATCCTTCTTCTTGACGAATAGGACGGGGCAAGCCCACGGAGATGAACTAGGGCGGATGAAACCCTTTTTCAAGGACTCATCGAGTTGTTTCTTAAGCTCGGCTAGTTCTAGTGGTGCCATCTTATAAGGTCTTCTAGCAATCGAAACGGTTCCTGGGATGAGGTCTATTACGAACTCAACATCCCTGTCAGGTGGAACACCTGGCAATTCCTCTGGGAAGACATCCGGGAAGTCACGGACTACCGGAACGTCCTCAAGGTCTGGCAAAGGGCTGGCGTTAAGAGAATATAATTGTCGCTTGGCTATTCGGGTCAAGACATTGACTATCTTCCCCGAAGGATGGGTGAGTTGAACAGTTCTAGAGAAGCAATCAATTTGGGCATGATGAGCCGACATCCAGTCCATACCCAGAATGATATTAATATCTGAAGATTTAAGGGCTATCAACGATGCAAGAAAAACAAGTCTGTCGACTTGGATTTCATTTCCATAACTTACCCTAGAGGTCTGCCATCTAGACCCGGGAGTAGAAATTTCCATAGTGGATGGCATGTCACAGAATGCAGTGTTATGCGAACAAGCATAGTTCTCGGATATAAATGAATGAGAGGCTCCTGTATCGAAAAGAACAGATGCCGGGTGGCAATTAACAAGAAGCGTACTGAGAACGACGTTGGGATCTTCTTGAGCTTCTTCGGCAGAGATACAGTTGACATGGCCACGTGAGGCGGTGACTGGCTTGGTGTGGAATACTTTTCCTGTCGGCTTGCCACGGCCAACAGCTTTAGCAGACTGGTTGGGGTTGGTCTGGGGACACTCACGCATATAGTGGCCAGATTCCCCACGCTTGAAACAGGTCACGGAGCTGGTACGTGGGGGAGCATTGTTGATTGGACCCCCATAGGGCTTGGCTGGTGCAAACTGTTGAACAGGGCGAGGCGCCTGGAAAGATGGCCTCGGTGTGAACCTGGGTGGCAGGGCGGTGTTGGGCACCCACACGCGGCGCTTCTGAGGACCAGCACCGGATGAGGAACCCATGTCACGGCCATGCTTGCGTGTTGCGTCATAATCAGTCTGACCAGTTTCAGCACTGATGGCCTTGTTGACAAGTTTCTGAAAAGATGTGCACTCATGCAGACGGAGGTCGCGGCGAAGCTCAGGACTAAGTCCCTTACGGAACCTTGCTTGCTTCTTGGCGTCAGTAGAAACTTCCTCGGTTGCATATCGTGCGAGGTTACCAAACTCCCTGCTGTAAGCATCCACAGAGAGTCGGCCTTGGGTGAAATTGCAAAATTCCTCACGTTTACGGTCCATGAGACCCTCCGGAATGTGATGTTCACGGAAAGCCTCACTGAATTCAGCCCAAGTAGTAACATGACCGGCTGGGCGCATAGCTCCATAATTCTCCCACCATAGACTGGCGGGGCCTTCAAGATGATATGCAGCAAAGGTGACCTTGTCAGCCTCCGCTACCAGCGCGGAACGCAGTTTGTGAGAGATACTGCGAAGCCAGTCATCAGCATCGAGAGGCTCGACGGAGTGGTGGAACGTGGGTGGATGTAATTTGATAAAATCACTGAGTGACACCACATTAGTCCTCTGATGGTGTGTCGTGTTCTGTTCAATACGCTCCAACAAACGGTTGGTCTCCCGCTTGTTTCTCTCAGCTTCCATCATAACCTCGGCTAGGGAAGGAGGATGAGGCAGATTTGCATCCCTGACTTCACTGCCTTCGGCCTACTCTTGAGGAGCAAGGTTAGTGCGCGTGTTGACCATCCTAGGTAAACAAGACAATGATTTAATCAGGATGATAAAATTCCGACATAGGATATAAAATGTAAGGAATAACTCGAAATGCAAGATGATCATCCGTATGACATGGTAAATACAGAAACTGCTTCTTTATTCCATCGTCATACACACCATACAGGGTTTAGTACAAGACCAAACAAAGTACTATTACGGTGAAAAGAGGATTACATCTCATCAGAGGCATCCCAAGCTCCTATACATTATTTTTCTACACCTCCGGAAAGAGTACAAACTAGGTCATATCCCACGAGTCACGCGGGACGATAGATGACACAGCTAGTGCGAACTAGTGATACTACCACTAACTCAGACCGATCCGTAGTAGTCCTCGTAGAAGTCACCTCCATAGCCTGGAAGCTCAACATGATCATCCGGAAACAGACGATCTCGCGGAGCTTGTGGACCATAGGGGCTAGGATGAGGTCTTGGACCAACAGACGGTGGCCTGCGGGGACCGCGAGGTGGGGTGATGCCTCCTACATCACGCCAACCCATCATGTCTGGCAGAGCAAATCTCACAGGATAGAGATCGCGCATATCCGAATATCCGGCTTGCACCGCCGGTGCGAACCGAGTCAATGTGGCCCAGTGGTCAGCACGGGTATTGAAGAGCTCTAACCTCAAGGCCCGATTTTCACGGTCCTTATCCTCGAGCATCTCAGCAATGGTGCGAGTCCGTGAATCCTCCTGAGTGGGGTCAGCATAGATAGCCTGGAGATACCCTTGTGCTCCCGGAAGTGATCCTGGCATATACCGGAAATCAGAGTCCCGAAATAGACCAGATCTGACTCGCATGATGGTCATCATAGAGTAGGCGGCGTCCTACACAGCCATCTCAATAGTAACCCCGAGTCCATAGGAGCAGTGAAGGGGCTCGGTGGATCTAGGATAAGATGGAAATATCCTGACAGTGCAGAGATACTGGCTTTGATTGAAGTCCCGAAATTGCTCTTCGACCGTGTACTCAGGATACCAACGGTATCCAGCCTCAGTCATTACCCTGACCAACATGGCAGTATGGCCGGGTACATCTAGGCATCGAGTCAGGCGAACCACTTGATTGAGGTCGCGAGTGGCCATCTGAAAGCACAATCATAATGCAAAGGCATTAGAATTGCTAGCAAAATTTCGGCAGCATAACAGCTGTAAATGCTCAAGAAGGATTTTGAGACATTTGACAAAGAATTTCACACACACTCAACATCATCATATCAAGTTCTGAGTCCATCCTAGCAACATAATATGATAGTAGAATTGAACTAGGCTTGTATCCATCAAACTTATAAGGTACTACTGATTAGTAACACGTGATCCTGATAGAGAGAATAGATCCTAATTCCTTAACCCCCGGTGGAAGAATAGACTGACTCAGATCAGAATGTCATTAGATAAAGGAGTAAAAAGAGCCTTACGTTCCAACCCACAAACAATTCCCCTACATATAACTAAAGAATTTCTAGACTCAACATCGACCAGTTTGGCTTGGAGAACCTACAGGCAGTCCGGCTCTGATGCCAACGCTGTCAGGACCCCGACTCGATGTCACATTGATCTAGCCGGTAACACCTCATATCACTTTGCGGCCTCACGCACGGTATCCCCACGGGTGTCGCCTTACCTTTGCCCGGGACCGTTTGCGCCTTTTGGCTCACGTATATGATAGTGTCGCTAGCATCCATATGATAAGGAGCCCGGGCTGACATGACTAGTCGTAAACCCAAAGTGGCACAGACTTACAGGGACAGGCATCCATGACCCAGCTTCAAATGTGTCGGTCATCAGCAAGTGGGTCCGGGCTGTAGCACTGGGCTAGCAGGACTCCGGTAAACCGGGCTGTAGCGGGCTAACAGGACTCCGGTACTCAATGCGTGACATTTCCCCGAAGGGACAGACACAGGAACGAAGAAGGACACATGCCGGCCAGCCTAAGTGTTCCAGAGCAGTAGCAAGCTACCATGGCTCAGCGGTAACACTAGGAGACATTTCCCGGTAAGAGAGGCTACTAAAGATAAACAACTAGATAGTCAGATCCCACACATACCAAGCATTTCAATCATACACACAATATGCTCGATATGTGCAAATACAACGAAGCATCACAACATGACTCTACGACACAAGTACTTTATTTAAGGCTCAGGGAGCCATACATAACATACACAAAGGAACGGGCCTCACGACCCAACATTCAAGTCATACAGTCATACAAACCAGCAGCGGAAGTAACTTGTCTGAGTACAGACAACTAGTAAAATAAAAGAGGCTTGGAAAGCCTAACTATACTACGTGGTCCTTCATAAGCTCAGGATCACCACCTGGGCCTTTAGCCTACTCGTTGATGTCAACGTCTACGTAGAACCCATCAGAAGGGGTTGCAGCGTCTTCTGAAAAATGTAAATTATAGCAACATGAGTACAAAGGTACTCAGCAAGACTTACATCAGATCCTACATACATGCACATTGTCAAGAAGGGTTGGTGGAGTTATTGCAGCAAGCCAGCTTTGACTCTTGGCTAGACTATCCTACGATACTTCAACTTGAAATGGTTTTGCGCACACGAGTCCACTACTCACCACTTCAATACACTACCGAGGATCCGCCTCCGTCTTCCTACGGAAGAGCCATCCTCGGCACTCACACTTATCTTGATGCTTTTAGTAGTTTCCATTTACTTCTCTATGAACTGTATAGGCAACCAAGTAGTCCTTTACCGCGGACGCGGCTATTCGAATAGATCATGATAACCCTGCAGGGGTGTACTTCTTCATACATGTTTCCACCATTTAGCGTCTGCACACGACATGTGCTCGGCAGACTTCAAGCGAAAGCCGACGTGGGTGTAGACCACGACCTACCTAAACACTTAAGCCTCTAGTCCAGGTTTATCGCCTATCCAGGTTCCATCCGCAGGGAGTCCGGCCGAGGTTTCCCATACGGCCCCGAACGATGTGAACAGGGTTCCCGAGATACCTAACGGGTATTCGGTACACCCGGCCACGTACCTACCGCATCACAGCCCACCCCTACGGTCAGCGCTGTCCACGGCCTCCAGTAGGCTACAAACACCAGAAACTACTTGCAACTCCTGGACAGAGAGCTAGGGTGAATAAGAAGTCGAGCGGGGTCATATTTCAGGGCCCAATGCATGGTAGTAGCTGTATCTTAAATCACACATACAGATCTCAGTGCTTAAGGTCGGCTTCAATGAAACAACCCACCATGTACTCCTACATGGCCTCTCATCGATACCTTTACCAAATCGTGTTCACCACACCACTCTCATTACCGACATAAACATTTCACTCTAGCCCATCACCCAGATGAACCAGACCTGACACAACTCTAAGCATAGCAGGCATAGCAAGGTAGGAACAACACATACATGTGGCTCAATCAACTCCTACACATGCTAGTGGGTTTCATCTAGTTACTGTGGCAATGACAGGTCATGCAGAGGAAATGGGTTCAACTACCGTAGCACACAGCAGTTTGAAACGCGTTGTCTTAATGCAGTAAAAGAGAGCAGGAGCGAGAACATGGGATTGTATCGATATGATCAAATGGTTGGTTGCTTGCCTGATGGTTCGATGCACTGATACGGTTCTTCGTTAGGGTAATCACGGTACTCCTCAGAGGCAGAACCTGTCGCAAAGGACACCGATACACAACCATCACCAAACAATGTGCAACAATATGATGCATGCATGAAACATGGCAATATGAGTGTGTTGGGCTAATGCAACTAAAACCAGAAGGGTTTGAACCAATTTGAATCAAAGATTCAAATTTCAAACTCAAACATGGCCTTTTAACGTGCTTTTCCTTGTTCTGCATTAAACATCAAGTTAACTTGTTTAGTCATGCATGAAAATAGTACAGATGGATAGATTGGATTTTTCTGATCATTTTTCATATATAATTTGTCTGATTTGGAGTTACAGAATAAAAGTTATGAATTTTTGAAGTTTAAATAATATTCTGGAATTTCCTGATTTAAATTAAATCCAGAAATATATATATTGCGCCAGCATGACGTCAGCATGACGTCAGTGGTCAACTGCGGCTGGCTGGGGTCAAACCTGACGTGTGGGGTCCACACGTCAGTGACAGGGGGGTTTAACAGGGTTAATTTAATCCTAATTAGGAATTAGTGGCGCTGGGGCCCACTGGTCAGTGTCAGGGGGGGTAGTTAGTTTAGGTAGGTCGTGGGTGTAGACCACGACCTACCTAAACACTTAAGCCTCTAGTCCAGGTTTATCGCCTATCCAGGTTCCATCCGCAGGGAGTCCGGCCGAGGTTTCCCATACGGCCTCGAACGATGTGAACAGGGTTCCCGAGATACCTAACGGGTATTCGGTACACCGTGCCACGTACCTACCGCATCACAGCCCACCCCTACGGTCAGCGCTGTCCACGGCCTCCAGTAGGCTACAAACACCAGAAACTACTTGCAACTCCTGGACAGAGAGCTAGGGTGAATAAGAAGTCGAGCGGGGTCATATTTCAGGGCCCAATGCATGGTAGTAGCTGTATCTTAAATCACACATACAGATCTCAGTGCTTAAGGTCGGCTTCAATGAAACAACCCACCATGTACTCCTACATGGCCTCTCATCGATACCTTTACCAAATCGTGTTCACCACACCACTCTCATTACCGACATAATCATTTCACTCTAGCCCATCACCCAGATGAACCAGACCTGACACGACTCTAAGCTTAGCAGGCATAGCAAGGTAGGAACAACACATACATATGGCTCAATCAACTCCTACACATGCTAGTGGGTTTCATCTAGTTACTGTGGCAATGACAGGTCATGCAGAGGAATGGGTTCAACTACCGTAGCACACAGCAGTTTGAAACGCGTTGTCTTAATGCAGTAAAAGAGAGCAGGAGCGAGAACATGGGATTGTATCGATATGATCAAATGGTTGGTTGCTTGCCTGATGGTTCGATGCACTGATACGGTTCTTCGTTAGGGTAATCACGGTACTCCTCGGAGGCAGAACCTGTCGCAAAGGACACCGATACACAACCATCACCAAACAATGTGCAACAATATGATGCATGCATGAAACATGGCAATATGAGTGTGTTGGGCTAGTGCAACTAAAACCAGAAGGGTTTGAACAAATTTGAATCAAAGATTCAAATTTCAAACTCAAGCATGGCCTTTTAAAGTGCTTTTCCTTGTTCTACTTTAAACATCAATTTAACTTGTTTGATCATGCATGAAAATAGTACAGATGGATAGATTGGATTTTTCTGATCATTTTTCATATATAATTTGTCTGATTTGGAGTTACAGAATAAAAGTTATGAATTTTTGAAGTTTGAATTATATTCTGGAATTTCCTGATTTAATTTAAATCCAGAAATATGTATATTGCGCCAGCATGACGTCAGCACGACGTCAGCGGTCAACTGCGGCTGGCTGGGGTCAAACCTGACGTGTGGGGTCCACACGTCAGTGACAGGGGGTTTAACAGAGGTTAGTTTAATCATAATTAAGAATTAGTGGCGCTGGGGCCCACTGGTCAGTGTCAGGGGGGTTAACTAACAGCGATTAGTACTAAGCTAACCACCTAGCCGACAGGGCCCACGCGTCAGTGACTCTGGGGGGGTCAAACCCCAGGTCGAACAGGTCAAACCCGCCCGCGGTTAGTCGCCGGCGAGGTCCGCGGCGTACAAGTGCCTCGGGTTTCCTCTGTGGTGCTCCAAACGGCGTGCGGCTAGGTGTGTTGGAAAGCCAGCTCGATGGCGCGTCGGGCGGTGGCCGTGGCTGGGCCTGGGGTGGCCGGAGTCGACGGCGGCGAGCTCGGCTGCGGCCGCCGGGGTTCGGTCGTGCACGGAAACGGGGTTGGAGCTCGAAGGCGAGCGAGGCAAGGCGCTAGGGATGCTCTACGGGGCCTTACGAACTTGTTGGACTCGCCGGGGTGACCAAATGGTCACCGGAGCTGCGTCGACGGCGAGCTCGGCGACAGCGGAGGTTCGGCCGTGGTGGGAACGGAGTTACGGCGCGGGAACGAGGGGGGAGAAGAGAGGGAAACGGTGGCGGAGCTCACCGCGGTTGCAGCGGGCGTCGAAGCGGGCTCGGGGACGCACTGGAGACGGCGAATCGACGGCGATGGTGGTCGGAGCCCGAGGAGGAAGACGATGGCGACGGCGGCTCCACGGGGCGTCCGGCGTCTTGTGGCTTGACGGAGAGCTTCAGGGCGAGGGGGCGGAGCTCCTGCGCGAGTCGGGAAGGCGAGGGGAGGCCGGTGGCGGCGACTATGGCGAACGGCGGCGATGGGTGCGTTCGGACACGGGAGAGAGAGAGCGAGGGAGAGGAGAGGAAGAACCGGGGGAGAGTGAGAGAGTACGGGGGGGCGTGGCATCGTTCCAGGGCATCCAGACGAGGAGGGGGGAGAGGCAGGCAGGCAGGCGAGCTGGTGGCGTGGCGCGGTGGCGCGCGCGCGCGCCGGGCACACTCCCCTCCCTCTGTCGAGGACGAATACGACAGAGGAGGAGGCGGGCTGGGCCGGCCAGCTACTGCTGGGCTGCACAGGGAGGAGCCCCAGGTAAGCTTCTCCCTCTTTATTTATTTTTGTTTTCTAATTTCTGTCATTTGTTTTGATTTAAATAAAATATTAAATCATTTTATTACCTTATGCCAATTTTTGCAGGAGCTAGATATATTATTCCAGAGCTCCCCAACAGGTGGCATAACTTTTGGACATATATTAATATATATAACTAATATATTTCCAATGCAAATATTTATGCATTAAAACCAAATGCCCAAAATAAATACCTATGAGCTCTTAAAAATATTGGTTTGATTTTTATCTCTGTCCAATATTTTCAGAGAGCAACATGAGCATTTTCTTGGACCCTTTTGGAGAAATTTTTATTTGGGTCATTTTCAAAAATGATTCTGAGGGTTCCACAAATCCCCATTTCAAGTTTCTGATGAAAGAGTAAACATGATGCAACACTCTAATGCATGACTAGCTAGGGTGTGGCAAAAGTTTATCAAAACCTTTCAACATGGGGTCTAGTTTTAAAGATCTCGACGCGAGAAATTCAACGGTGAAAACGGTTCGAGATTTGGACGCACGGTTTGAGAGATAAAATATTTTAAATAAACAGATCTACGAAAAAAGGGAAAACTCACAGGTTATGCGTCACTTGTCGCAATCTGGGGAGGCGGGAGTGATCTTTGAAATGAATACTCCTCAATTAGTGGTTTTGAAGAATCTACAGTTTTATTTTGAGTTGCTAAGTAGAACTTTTTTATTAGTTTGGGCGCATATGATTTTAGCGGCTTCTCGCAAGGGACAAAAATAATCCTATACGATGGCTAGACCAAAAATTCAGAGAAACATACCTCACTTTATTATTATTATTATTATTATTATTATTATTATTATTATTATTATTATTATTATTATTATTATTATTATTATTATTATTATTATTGTCATTGTGGCTGAATGGTTGGCGTTCACACATCCAACGAGCTTATGATGCAATAGGTTCGAACCGGGGCTTCCCTATTTTTGCACACCCCTTTTCCGTTTTGATTTCTATTTTAATTCGTATTATCCATCTTATATAATGCTAATTGTGCTCAATAAACGTCAAACGTCAGCTGATCTAGTCGCTGTCTATGCGAGCCGAATCACAGAAGCTTAGGGTTCGATTCCCAACCACCCGCTCTAGCATTTTCTATTTTATTTGAAGTTTTTATGCATAACTAAATAAAATGCAATGGTATTTTCTGAAGAAAAAACAGTGCACAAGGGCTACCCACCGCCCCAACCATAGTGGCCCCGTCACGTTGGCACGCCACACGTGCATGGGATACAACCGCATATGGTAGAAATAACTATATATGAACGGAAGGACAAATTAGACAACTAGAAACACGTATTTTACAAGTTTATGCATCAACTTGACCGTTGTGCGCAAGTTCTAAGACTCGAGGTGTATTTACCTATTTTCTTAAGTCTAAGATAAAATAGAGTCGCACATCAAAACATCTCACAAATCGTCTCTGAGAATAGAGTCGTACATTAAAACGTCTCACAAATCGTCTCTGAGAATAGAGTTGCACATTAAAAATGTCTCACAAATCGTCTCTAAGTTAATTAACATTAAATACTTAATTTTTGAAGGCCAATTACGATCAGAAGTTTGTGGCGCTCTATAAACGTCTTAAAAGCGTCTTTAGATCGCTAGTGTTTATGGGCGTAGAGACGAATAAAAAAGCGACCCAAAAAAAGCAACCATACGTGGTGGTTTTGTTGTAGTACTATTGCTTTGAATCACTCGTGTCTTAATATTCATGCCATGATTATACATATGTTCAAGATTATGCTAGGTAGCATTCCATATCAAAAATTATCTTTTTATCATTTACCTACTCGAGGACGAGCAGGAATTAAGCTTGGGGATGCTGTGAAGGAAATATGCCCTAGAGACAATAATAAAGTTATTATTTATTTCCTTATTTCATGATAAATATTTATTATTTATGCTAGAATTGTATTAACCGGAAACATAATACATGTGTGAATACATAGACAAACATAGTGTCACTAATATGCCTCTGCTTGACTAGCTCGTTAATCAAAGATGGTTAAGTTTCCTAACCATAGACATGAGTTGTCATTTGATTAACGGGATCACATCATTAGGAGAATGATGTGATTGACTTGACCCATTCCGTTAGCTTAGCACTTGATCATTTAGTATGTTGCTTATGCTTCCTTCATGACTTATACATGTTCCTATGACTATGAGATTATGCAACTCCCGTTTACCGGAGGAA
Source organism: Triticum dicoccoides (assembly GCF_002162155.2). NCBI lineage: Eukaryota > Viridiplantae > Streptophyta > Magnoliopsida > Poales > Poaceae > Triticum > Triticum dicoccoides. The sequence continues at coordinate 164,851,420 of NC_041381.1, forward strand.
CACTTTGTGTGCTACCAAACGTCACAACGTAACTGGGTGATTATAAAGGAGCTCTACAGGTGTCTCCGAAGATACATGTTGGATTGGCGTATTTCGAGATTAGAATTTGTCACTCCGATTGTCGGAGAGGTATCTCTGGGCCCTCTCGGTAATGCGCATCACTATAAGCCTTGCAAGCAATGTAGCTAATGAGTTAGTTACGGAATGATGCATTACGTAACGAGTAAAGAAACTTGCCGGTAACGAGATTGAACTAGGTATTGGATACCGACGATCGAATCTCGAGCAAGTAACATACCGGTGACAAAGGGAACAACGTATGTTGTTATGCGGTTTGACCGATAAAGATCTTCGTAGAATATGTAGGAGCCAATATGAGCATCCAGGTTCCGCTATTGGTTATTGACCGGAAACTGTTCCAGGTCATGTCTACATAGTTCTCGAACCGTAGGGTCCGCACGCTTAACGTTATGATGACAGTTATATTATGAGTTTATAGTTTTTGATGTACCGAAGGTTGTTTGGAGTCCCGGATGTGATCATGGACATGACGAGGAGTCTCGAAATGGTAGAGACATAAAGATTGATATATTCGAAGCCTATATTTGGATATCGGAACCGTTCCGGGTGAAATCAGGATTTTACCGGAGTACTGGGGGGTAACCGGAACCCCCCCCCCCCGGGGGGGGGGGTTAATGGGCCTACATGGACCCTAAGGGAGAAGAGGAGGGCCGGCCAGGGCAGGCCGCGCGCCCCCTCCCCCCTTAGTCTGAATAGGACAAGGAAGGGGGGGCGCCCCCCTTTCCTCTTTCCCCCTTCCCCCTTCCTTCTCCAACAAGGCAAGAGGGGGGAATCCTACTCCCGGTGGGAGTAGGACTCCTCCAGGCGCACCCCTAGGGGCCGGCCGCACCTCCCCCTCCCTCCTTTATATACGGGGGCAAGGGGGCACCCCATGACACACAAGTTGATCTTCGTGATCGTTCCTTAGCCGTGTGCGGTGCCCCCCTCCACCATATTCCACCTCGGTCATATCGTAGCGGTGCTTAGGTGAAGCCCTACATCGGTAGAACATCATCATCGTCACCACGCCGTCGTGCTGACGGAACTCTTCCCCGACACCCTGCTGGATCGGAGTCCGGGGATCGTCATCCAGCTGAACGTGTGCTAGAACTCGGAGGCGCCGTAGTTTCGGTGCTTGATCGGTCGGGCCGTGAAGACGTACGACTACATCAACCGCGTTGTTCTAACGCTTCCGTTTTCGGTCTACGAGGGTACATGGACAACACTCTCCCTTCTCGTTGCTATGCATCACCATGATCGTGCGTGTGTGTAGGATTTTTTTTTGAAATTACTACGTTACCCAACAGTGGCATCAGAACCTGGTTTTATGCGTAGATGTCATATGCACGAGTAGAACACAAGTGAGTTGTGGGCGATATAAGTCATACTGCTTACCAGCATGTCATACTTTGGTTCAGCAGCATTGTGAGATGAAGCGGCCCGGACCGACATTACGCGTACGCTTACGCGAGACTGGTTTCACCGCTACGAGCACTCATTGCTTAAAGTTGACCGGCGGGTGTCTGTCTCTCTCACTTCCGTTGAACCGAGTGTGGTTACGCCCGGTCCTTGCGAAGGTTAAAACAACACCAACTTGACAAACTATCATTGTGGTTTTGATGCGTAGGTAAGAACGGTTCTTGCTAAGCCCGTAGCAGCCACATAAAATTTGCAACAACAAAGTAGAGGACGTCTAACTTGTTTTTGCAGGGCATGTTGTGATGTGATATAGTCAAGACGTGATGCTATATTTTATTGTATGAGATGATCATGCTTTGTAACCGAAGTTATCGGCAACTGACAGGAGCCATATGGTTGTCGCTTTATTGTATGAAATGCAAACGCCCTGTAATTGCTTTACTTTATCACTAAGCGGTAGCGATAGTCGTAGAAGCAATAGATGGCATAACAACAACGATGCTACGATGGAGATCAAGGTGTCGCGCCGATGACGATGGTGATCACGACGGTGCTTCGGAGATGGAGATCATAAGCACGAGATGATGATGGCCATATCATATCACTTATATTGATTGCATGTGATGTTTATCCTTTATGCATCTTATCTTGCTTTGATTGACGGTAGCATTTGTTGGGGAACGTTGCATAAAATAAAAAAATTCCTACGTTCACCAAGATCAATCTATGAGTTCATCTAGCAACGAGAGAGAGGAGTGCATCTACATACCCTTGTAGATCGCGAGCGGAGGCGTTCAAGAGAACGGGGTTGAGGGAGTCGTACTCGTCGTGATCCAAATCACCGGAGATCCTAGCGCCGAACGGACGGCACCTCCACGTTTAACACACGTACGGTCAGCGTGACGTCTCCTCCTTCTTGATCCAGCAAGGGGGAAGGAGAGGTTGATGAAGATCCAGCAGCACGACGGCGTGGTGGTGGATGCAGCAGGGTTCCGGCAGGGCTTCGCCAAGCGACTACAGGAGGAGGAGCTGTAGCAAGGGGGTAGGGAGGCGCCAGATGTTAGGGTTGCGGCTGCCCTCCCACCCTCCTCTTTATATAGGGACCCCAGGGGGGCGCCAGCCCTAGGAGAAGGGATCTCCTAGGGGGGCGGCGGCCAAGGGGGAGACTTGCCCCCCAAGGCAAGTGGAGGCGCCCCCTCCCCTGGGGTTCCCAACCCTAGGTGCAGAGGGGGGCCCAGGGAGGGCGCACCAGCCCACTAGGGGCTGGTTCCCCTCCCACTTCAGCCCATGGGGCCCTCTGGTATGGGTGGCCCCACCTAGTGGACCCCCGGGACCCTTCCGGTGGTCCTGGTACAATACCGGTAACCCCCGAAACTTACCCGATGGCCGAAAAACGACTTCCCGTATATATCTTTACCTCCGGACCATTCCGGAACTCCTCGTGACGTCCGGGATCTCATCCGGGACTTCGAACAACTTTCGGTTTGCTGCATACTAATATCTTTACAACCCTAGCGTCACCGAACCTTAAGTGTGTAGACCCTACGGGTTCGGGAGACATGTAGACATGACCGAGACGGCTCTCCGGTCAATAACCAACAGTGGGATCTGGATACCCATGTTGGCTCCCACATGCTCCTCGATGATCTCATCGGATGAACCACGATGTCAAGGATTTAAGCAACCCCGTATACAATTCCCTTTGTTAATCGGTACGTTACTTGCCCGAGATTCGATCGTCGGTATCCCAATACCTCGTTCAATCTCGTTACCGGCAAGTCACTTTACTCGTACCATAATGCATGATCCCGTGACCAGACACTTGGTCACTTTGAGCTCATTATGATGTTGCATTACCGAGTGGGCCCAGAGATACCTCTCCGTCATACGGAGTGACAAATCCCAGTCTCGATCCGTGTCAACCCAACAGACACTTTCGGAGATACCTGTAGTGCACCTTTATAGTCACCCAGTTACGTTGTGATGTTTGGTACACCCAAAGCACTCCTACGGTATCCGGGAGTTACACGATCTCATGGTCTAAGGAAAAGATACTTGACATTGGAAAAGCTCTAGCAAACGAACTACACGATCTTGTGCTATGCTTAGGATTGGGTCTTGTCCATCACATCATTCTCCTAATGATGTGATCCAGTTATCAATGACATCCAATGTCCATAGTCAGGAAACCATGACTATCTGTTGATCAACGAGCTAGTCAACTAGAGGCTCACTAGGGACATGTTGTGGTCTATGTATTCACACGTGTATTACGATTTCCGAATAATACAATTATAGCATGAATAAAAGACAATTATCATGAACAAGGAAATATAATAATAATCCTTTTATTATTGCCTCTAGGGCATATTTCCAACAGTCTCCCACTTGCACTAGAGTCAATAATTTAGTTACATTGTGATGAATCAAACACCCATAGAGTTCTAGTGTTGATCATGTTTTGCTCGCGGAAGAGGTTTAGTCAATGGATCTTCAACATTCAGATCCGTATGTACTTTGCAAATATCTATGTCTCCATCTTGAACATTTTCACGGATGGAGTTGAAACGACGCTTGATGTGCCTGGTCTTCTTGTGAAGCATGGGCTCTTTGGCAAGGGCAATAGCTCCAATGTTGTCACAGAAGAGAGTGATTGGCCCCAACGCATTGGGTATGACTCCTAGGTCGGTGATGAACTCCTTCATCCATATTGCTGCATGTGTTGCCTCCGAGGCTGCCATGTACTCCGCTTCACATGCAGATCCCGCCACAACGCTCTGCTTGCAACTGCACCAGCTTACTGCTCCACGATTCAACATATACACGTATCTGGTTTGTGACTCAGAGTCATCCAGATCTGTCTCGAAGCTAGCGTCGACGTAACCCTTTACGACGAGCTCTTCGTCACCTCCATAGACGAGAAACATGTCCTTTGTCCTTTTCAGGTACTTAAAGATATTCTTGACCGCTGTCCAGTGTTCCTTGCCGGGATTACTTTGGTACTTTCCTACCAAACTTACGGCAAGGCTTACATCAGGTCTGGTACACAACATGACATACATAATAGATCCTATGGCTGAGGCATAGGGGATGACACTCATCTCTTCTTTATCTTTTGCCGTGGTCGGGCATTGAGCCGAGCTCAATCTCACACCTTGCAATACAGGCAAGAACCCCTTCTTGGACTGATCCATTTTGAACTTCTTCAATATATTATCAAGGTATGTGCTTTGTGAAAGACCTATGAGGCGTCTCGATCTATCCCTATAGATCTTGATGCCTAATATGTAAGCAGCTTCTCCAAGGTCCTTCATTGAAAAACACTTATTCAAGTAGGCGTTAATCCTGTCCAAAAGTTCTATATCATTTCCCATCAAAAGTATGTCATCTACATATAATATGAGAAATGTTACAGAGCTCCCACTCACTTTCTTGTAAACGCAGGCTTCTCCATAAGTCTACATAAACCCAAACGCTTTGATCATCTCATCAAAGCGAATGTTCCAACTCCGAGATGCTTGCACCAGCCCATAAATGGATCGCTGGAGCTTGCATACCTTGTTAGCATTCTTAGGATCGACAAAACCCTCCGGCTGCATCATATACAGTTCTTCCTTAAGATAGCCGTTAAGGAATGCCGTTTTGACGTCCATCTGCCATATCTCATAATCATAGTATGCGGCAATTGCTAACATGATTCGGACGGACTTCAGCTTTGCTACAGGAAAGAAAGTCTCATCGTACTCAACCCCTTGAACTTGTCGATAACCCTTAGCGACAAGTCGAGCTTTATAGATGGTAACATTACCATCCGCGTCCGTCTTCTTCTTAAAGATCCATTTGTTTTCTATCGCTCGCCGATCATTGGGCAAGTCTGTCAAAGTCCATACTTTGTTTTCATACATGGATTCTATCTCGGATTGCATGGCTTCAAGCCATTTGTTGGAATCTGGGCCTGCCATCGCTTCTTCATAGTTCGAAGGTTCACCGTTGTCTAAGAACATGATTTCCAGGACAGGGTTGCCATACCACTCTGGTGTGGAACGTGTCCTTGTGGACCTACAAAGTTTAGTAGCAACTTGATCCGAAGTACCTTGATCATCATCGTTAATTTCATCTCCAGTTGGTGTAGGCACCACAGGTACATTTTCCTGAGCTGCACTACTTTCCGGTTCAAGAGGCAGTACTTCATCGAGTTCTACTTTCCTCCCACTTACTCCTTTCGAGAGAAACTCTTTTTCCAGAAAGGATCCGTTCTTGGCAACAAAGATCTTGCCTTCGGATCTAAGGTAGAAGGTATACTCAATGGTTTCCTTAGGGTATCCTATGAAGACACATTTTTTCGACTTGGGTTCGAGATTTTCAGGTTGAAGTTTCTTGACATAAGCATCGCATCCCCAAACTTTTAGAAACGACAGCTTAGGTTTCTTCCCAAACCATAATTCATACGGTGTCGTCTCAACGGATTTAGACGGAGCCCTATTTAAAGTGAATGTAGCTGTCTCTAGAGCTTATCCCCAAAATGATAGCGGTAAATCGGTAAGAGACATCATAGATCGCACCATATCCAATAGAGTGCGATTACGACGTTCGGACACACCGTTACGCTGAGGTGTTCCAGGCGGCGTGAGTTGTGAAACGATTCCACATTTTCTTAAGTGTGTACCAAATTCGTGACTTAAATATTCTCCTCCACGATCTGATCGTAAGAATTTTATCTTTCGGTCACGTTGATTCTCTACTTGATTCTGAAATTCCTTGAACTTTTCAAAGGTCTCAGACTTGTGTTTCATCAAGTAGACATACACATATCTACTTAAGTCATCAGTGAGAGTGAGAACATAACGATATCCTCCGCGAGCCTCAACGCTCATTGGACCACACACATCAGTGTGTATGATTTCCAATAAGTTGGTTGCTCGCTCCATTGTTCCGGAGAACGGAGTATTGGTCATTTTGCCCATGAGGCATGGTTCACATGTGTCAAATGATTCATAATCCAGAGACTCTAAAAGTCCATCAGAATGGAGCTTCTTCATGCGCTTGACACCAATGTGACCAAGGCGGCAGTGCCACAAGTATGTGGGACTATCGTTATCAACTTTACATCTTTTGGTATTCACACTATGAATATGTGTAACATTACGTTCGAGATTCATTAAGAATAAACCATTGACCATCGGGGCATGACCATAAAACATACCTCTCATATAAATAGAACAACATTATTCTCGGATTTAAATGAGTAGCCATCTCGTATTAAACGAGATCCAGATACAATGTTCATGCTCAAACTTGGCACTAAATAACAATTATTGAGGTTTAAAACTAATCTCCTGGGTAAATGAAGAGGCAGCGTGCCGACGGCGATCACATCGACCTTGGAACCATTCCCGACACGCATCGTCACCTCGTCCTTCGCCAGTCTCCGCTTATTCCGCAACTCCTGCTGTGAGTTACAAATATGAGCAACGACACCGGTATCAAATACCCAGGAGTTACTACGAGTACTGGTAAGGTACACATCAATTACATGTATATCACATATACCTTTAGTTTTGCCGGCCTTCTTGTCCGCTAAGTATTTGGGGCAGTTCCGCTTCCAGTGACCCTTCCCTTTGCAATAAAAGCACTCAGTCTCAGGCTTGGGTCCATTCTTTGACTTCTTCCCGGCAACTGGCTTACCGGGCGCGGCAACATCCTTGCCGTCCTTCTTGAAGTTCTTCTTACCCTTGCCCTTCTTGAACTTGGTGGTTTTATTGACCATCAACACTTGATGTTCTTTCTTGATTTCTACCTCTGCCGACTTCAGCATTGAAAATACTTCAGGAATAGTTTTCACCATCCCCTGCATATTTTAGTTCATCACAAAGCTCTTGTAGCTCGGTGGGAGCGACTGAAGGATTCTGTCAATGACCGCCTCGTCCGGGAGGTTAATGTCCAGCTGGGACAGGCGGTTGTGCAACCCAGACACTTTGAGTATGTGCTCACTGACAGAACTATTTTCCTCCATCTTACAACTATAGAACTTGTCAGAGACTTCATATCTCTCAACCCGGGCATGAGCTTGGAAAACCATTTTCAGCTCCTCGAACATCTCATATGCTCCGTGTTGCTCAAAACGCTTTTGGAGCCCCGGTTCTAAGTTGTAAAGCATGCTGCACTGAATGAGGGAGTAATCATCAGCATGTGACTGCCAAGCGTTCATAACGTCTTGGTTCTCTGGGATGGGTGCTTCACCTAGCGGTCCTTCTAGGACATATGCTTTCTTGGCAGCTATGAGGATGATCCTCAGGTTCCGGACCCAGTCCGTATAGTTGTTGCCATCATCTTTCAGCTTGGTTTTCTCTAGGAACGCGTTGAAGTTCATGTTGACATGAGCGTTGGCCATTTGATCTACAAGACATATTTTGTAAAGATTTTAGACTTCATGATAATTAAGTTCATCTAATCAAATTATTTAATGAACTCCCACTCAGATTTGACATCCCTCTAGTCATATAAGTGTTACATGATCCGAGTCGACTAGGCCATGTCCGATCATCACGTGAGACGGACTAGTCATCATCAGTGAACATCTCCATGTTGATCGTATCTTCCATACGACTCATGTTCGACCTTTCGGTCTCTGTGTTCCGAGGCCGTGTCTGTACATGCTAGGCTCGTCAAGTTAACCTAAGTGTTTTGCATGTGTAAAACTGTCTTACACCCGTTGTATGTGAACGTAGGAATCTATCACACCCGATCATCACGTGGTGCTTCGAAACGACGAACTTTAGCAACGGCGCACAGTTAGGGAGAACACTTTCTTGAAATTATTATAAGGGATCATCTTATTTACTACCGTCGTTCTAAGTAAACAAGATGCATAAACATAAAAAACATCACATGCAATTATATAGTAGTGACATGATATGGCCAATATCATATAGCTCCTTTTATCTCCATCTTCGGGGCTCCATGATCATCTTCGTCACCGGCATGACACCATGATCTCCATCATCGTGTCTCCATGAAGTTGCTCGCCAACTATTACTTCTACTACTATGACTAACAGTTTAGCAATAAAGTAAAGTAATTACATGGCGTTGAATCATTGACACGCAGGTCATAAAATAATTAAGACAACTCCTATGGATCCTGCCGGTTGTCATAGTCATCGACATGCAAGTCGTGATTCCTATTACAAGAACTTGATCTCATACATCACAATATATCATTCATCATTCATCACAACTTTTGGCCATATCACATCACAAAGCAATTGCTGCAAAAACAAGTTAGACGTCCTCTAATTGTTGTTGCATCTTTTACGTGGCTGCAATAGGGTTCTAGCAAGAACATTTTCTTACCTACGATAAAGCCACAACGTGATTTGTCAACTTCTATTTACCCTTCATAAGGATCCTTTTCATCGAATCCGCTCCAACTAAAGTGGGAGAGACAGACACCCGCTAGCCACCTTATGCATCTACTGCATGTCAGTCGGTGGAACCTGTCTCACGTAAGCGTACGTGTAGGGTCGGTCCGGGCCGCTTCATCCCACAATACCGCTGAAGCAAAATAAGACTAGTAGTGGCAAGAAAGTTGACAACATCTACACCCACAACAGATTTGTGTTCTACTCGTGCAATAGAGAACTACGCATAGACCTGGCTCATGATGCCACTATTGGGGAACGTTGCATAAAATAAAAAAATTCCTACGTTCACCAAGATCAATCTATGAGTTCATCTAGCAACGAGAGAGAGGAGTGCATCTACATACCCTTGTAGATCGCGAGCGGAAGCGTTCAAGAGAACGGGGTTGAGGGAGTCGTACTCGTCGTGATCCAAATCACCGGAGATCCTAGCGCCGAACGGACGGCACCTCCACGTTCAACACACGTACGGTCAGTGTGACGTCTCCTCCTTCTTGATCCAGCAAGGGGGAAGGAGAGGTTGATGAAGATCCAGTAGCACGACGGCGTGGTGGTGGATGCAGCAGGGTCCGGCAGGGCTTCGCCAAGCGACTACGGGAGGAGGAGGTGTGGCAAGGGGGTAGGGAGCCGCCAGATGTCAGGGGTGCGGCTTCCCTCCCACCCCCCTCTTTATATAGGGACCCCAGGGGGGCGCCGGCCCTAGGAGATGGGATCTCCTAGGGGGGGGGCGGCGGCCAAGGGGGAGACTTGCCCCCCAAGGCAAGTGGAGGCGCCCCCTCCCCTAGGGTTCCCAACCCTAGGCGCAGAGGGGGCCCAGGGGGGCGCACCAGCTCACTAGGGGCTGGTTCCCCTCCCACTTCAGCCCATGGGGCCCTCCGGGATGGGTGGACCCACCCGGTGGACCCCCGGGACCCTTCCGGTGGTCCCGGTACAATACCGGTAACCCCCGAAACTTTCCTGATGGCCGAAAAACGACTTCCCATATATAATTCTTTACCTCCGGACCATTCCGGAACTCCTCGTGACATCCGGGATCTCATCCGGGACTACGGACAACTTTTGTTTGCTGCATACTAATATCTTTACAACCCTAGCGTCACCGAACCTTAAGTGTGTAGACCCTACGGGTTCGGGAGACATGTAGACATGACCGAGACGGCTCTCCGGTCAATAACCAACAGCGGGATCTGGATACCCATGTTGGCTCCCACATGCTCCTCGATGATCTCATCGGATGAACCACGATGTCGAGGATTTAAGCAACCCCATATACAATTCCCTTTGTCAATCGGTACATTACTTGCCCGAGATTCGATCGTCGGTATCCCAATACCTTGTTCAATCTCGTGACCGGCAAGTCACTTTACTCGTACCGTAATGCATGATCCCGTGACCAGACACTTGGTCACTTTGAGCTCATTATGATGATGCATTACCGAGTGGGCCCAGAGATACCTCTCCGTCATACGGAGTGACAAATCCCAGTCTCGATCCGTGTCAACCCAACAGACACTTTCGGAGATACCTGTAGTGCACCTTTATAGTCACCCAGTTACGTTGTGACATTTGGTACACCCAAAGCACTCCTACGGTATCCGGGAGTTACACGATCTCATGGTCTAAGGAAAAGATACTTGACATTGGAAAAGCTCTAGCAAACGAACTACACGATCTTGTGCTATGCTTAGGATTGGGTCTTGTCCATCACATCATTCTCCTAATGATGTGATCCCGTTATCAATGACATCCAATGTCCATAGTCAGGAAACCATGACTATCTGTTGATCAACGAGCTAGTCAACTAGAGGCTCACTAGGGACATGTCGCGGTCTATGTATTCACACGTGTATTACGATTTCCGGATAATACAATTATAGCATGAACAAAAGACAATTATCATGAACAAGGAAATATAATAATAATCCTTTTATTATTGCCTCTAGGGCATATTTCCAACAGCATTTTAAGATGATCTCTCATTAATTATCAAGAAGTGTTCTCCCTAAGTATGCACCATTGCGAAAGTTCTTCGTGCTGAGACACCACGTGATGATCGGGTGTGATAGGCTCTACGTTCAAATACAACGGGTGCAAAACAGTTGCACACGCGGAATACTCAGGTTAAACTTGACGAGCCTAGCATATACAGATATGGCCTCGGAACACGGAGACCGAAAGGTCGAGCGTGAATCATATAGTAGATATGATCAACATAGTGATATTCACCATTGAAAACTACTCCATCTCACGTGATGATCGGACATGGTTTAGTTGATTTGGATCACGTGATCACTTAGATGACTAGAGAGATGTATGTCTAAGTGGGAGTTCTTAAGTAATATGATTAATTGAACTTAAATTTATCATGAACTTAGTCCTGGTAGTATTTTGCAAATTATGTTGTAGATCAATAGCTTGCGTTGTTGCTTTCATATGTTTATTTTGATATGTTCCTTGAGAAAATTGTGTTGAAAGATGTTAGTAGCAATGATGCGGATTAGATCCATGATCTGAGGTTTATTCTCATTGCTGCACAGAAGAATTATGTCCTTAGTGCACGGCTAGGTGACAAACCTATTGCAGGAGCAGATGCAGACATTATGAACCTTTGGCTAGCTCAATATGATGACTACTTGATAGTTTAGTGCACCATGCTTAACGGCTTAGAATCGGGACTTCAAAGACGTTTTGAACGTCATGTACCATATGAGATGTTCTAGGAGTTGAAGTTAATATTTCAAGCAAATACCCGAGTTGAGAGATATGAAGTGTCCAACAAGTTCTATGGCTAAAAGATGGAGGAGAATCACTCAACTAGTGAGCATGTGCTCAGATTGTCTGGGTACTACAATCGCTTGAATCAAGTGGGAGTTAATCTTCCAGATAAGATAGTGATTGACATAATTCTCTAGTCACCATCACTAAGTTACTAGAACTTCGTGATGAACTATAGTACGCAAGGGATGACGAAAACGATTCCCGAGCTCTTCGTGATGTTGGAATCAACGAAGGTAGAAATCAAGAAAGAGCATCAAGTGTTGATGATTGACAAGACCACTAGTTTCAAGAAAAGGGCAAAGGGAAAGAAAGGGAAACTTCAAGTAGAATGGCAAACAAGTTGTCACTCCCGTGAAGAAGACAAAAGCTGGACCAAAGCCTGAAACTGAGTGCTTACACTTCAAAGGAAATGGTCATTGGAAGCGGAAATACCTTGAATATTTGGTGGATAAGTAGGATGGAAAAGTGAACAAGGGTATATTTGATATACAGGTTATTGATGTGTACCTTACCAGTGTTTATAATAGCCCCTGGGTATTTGATACTTGTTCGGTTGCTAAAAAAATTAGTAACTTGAAACAGGAGTTACAGAATAAACAGAGACTAGTTGAGGGTGAAGTGACGATGTGTGTTGGAAGTGGTTCCAAGATTGATATGATCATCATCGCACACACCCTATACTTTCGGGATTAGTGTTAAACCTAAATAAATGTTATTTGGCGTTTGCGTTGAGCATGAATATGTTATATTATGAGTTTATAGCTTTTGATGTACCAAAGGTTGTTCGGACTCCCGGATGTGATCACGGACATGACGAGGGGTCTCGAAATGGTAGAGACATAGAGATTGATATATTGGAAGCCTATATTTGGATATCGCAATCGTTCTGGGTGAAATCGGGATTTTACCGGAGTACTGGGGGTTACCGGAACCCCCCCCCCCGGGGGGGGGGGGTTAATGGGCCTACATGGGCCCTAAGGGAGAAGAGGAGGGCCAGGGCAGGCCGCGAGCCCCCTCCCCCCTTAGTCCGAATAGGACAAGGAAGGGGGGGCGGCGCCCCCCTTTCCTCTTTCCCCCTTCCTCCTTCCTTCTCCAACAAGGCAAGAGGGGGCAGTCCTACTCCCGGTGGGAGTAGGACTCCTCTAGGCGCACCCCTAGGGGCCGGCCGCACCTCCCCCTCTCCCTTCTTTATATACGGGGGCAAGGGGGCACCCCATGACACACAAGTTGATCTTTGTGATCGTTCCTTAGCCGTGTGGGGTGCCCCCTCCTTCATATTCCACCTCGGTCATATCGTAGCGGTGCTTAGGCGAAGCCCTGCGTCGGTAGAACATCATCATCGTCACCACGCCGTCGTGCTGACGAAACTCTTTCCCGACACCCTGCTGGATCGGAGTCCGGGGATCGTCATCGAGCTGAACGTGTGCTAGAACTCGGAGGCGCCGTAGTTTCGATGCTTGATTGGTCGGGCCGTGAAGACGTATGACTACATCAACCGCGTTGTTCTAACGCTTCCGCTTTCGGTCTACGAGGGTACGTGGACAACACTCTCCCTTCTCGTTGCTATGCATCACCATGATCTTGCGTGTGCGTACGATTTTTTTTGAAATTACTATGTTACCCAACATGCTGATACGTCTCTGTCGTATCTGTGGGCACAATCCACTAGGGCGCGCGCCCTGGTGGGTTGTGCCCCCTCGGGGCACCTCCTTGGTGCTGCTCTGGCCCATTGGTAGTCTTCTGGTCCATAAAAAATCCACAAAAAGTTTCGCGGTGTTTGGACTCCTTTTGATATTGATTTTCTGTGATGTAAAAAACAGCAATTGGCACTGGGCACCGGGTCAATAGGTTAGTCCCAAAAAAAATATATAAAGTAGCTATAAAATGATTGTAAAACATCCAAGAATGATAATATAACAGCATGAATACTTCATAAATTATAGATACGTTAGAGACGTATCACGCGCCACCAACGACCGACCCTCAGGTCTGAAGTTTCCCCCAGAGTTCTCCCTCGCAGAGGAAGAGAGAGCATCCCGTCGATGCCTTCAGGAAGGTTACGTCGTCCACAGATGCCGCCGTCATAGGCTCCAACCATGGCTAGAAATAGGTTTTCACCCGGCCCTCGAAATCCTCTGGTCGACAGCTAATCAGTCAGCCCACCTTCCCTCTCTGCACCTCCATCTCCATGCATCAACCACCCCAGCAGACAAATCTTGCATCCCCATCGCCGCAACAGGATGGGATGCCTCGTTGGTTGCTGCCTAGAGTCGCCACCACACCGGACCTTGATGCAGAGAGGCCGAGGGAGACCGCCCTAGCCATCCAAGCAGCGCGTCCAGCTGGGCACTCGCCCGATGCCAGAACCACGGCACCCTAAGCCCCTTGAGGAGTCGCGCGCCCAACACAGTCCGGCGCCCTCTGCGCTGCTGCCCCTTGCTGCCACCCAACTAGAGAAGATCATCGGCCTCGCCGGCCCACTCGACACAGCCGCATGCCCTTGTCGCCCCTTACCGCCGGTAGCCACAAGCCGAGTGCCAGATCCATCGTGAGCACCTTCATCGCGCTCACCCAGTGACGCTCCAAGCTGACCCGCACCTCCGCCGTGCACCAGCCTCCCGCGTTGGGCCCCCACGGCCGCTCGCCCATCACCGCACCAGATCTAGGCGAGAGGGCCCCGGATCCGCCACCCTGCCGGAGAAGAGGACCTCCCGGCCACCGGCACCGTTCGCGGGACGAATCACGCGCTGGCTCTCGCATGAACCAGCCACTGGTGCGCCGGCGCCCTAGAGAATACGAAGCCCCGCCGCCGTCGCGGCCACACGGCCTTTGACCGGCGGCGCACCCTGGCGGCGGCGAGGGGGAGGACGGTGGGGAAGTGGTTGTCGGTGGCTGCTAGATTCGCCGCCCGTGTCGCCTATGCGGAGCGAGGCGGGGGCCTGACGGTTCCATAGAGAGGACATGTTTCACTCATTCAGAGTGAGAGAAACCTACGTACCGAGTTGTCCGAGTGCAATACTTATGACTTTATAGAATCGTTAGATATAAATATGCGACGTTTGCCCAGGCCCGGGAGAAGATGAACTTGACATATCTTTCCGGAGGGACTTATTAGAGCCTATTCTAGAAGCATGGAATGAACTGCTCACAAGCTTAAATCATATCCAATTGCCAAATGAGTCTGGATGTATTTCGATGGAATTCGCAGCAGACTATTTTTTTGTACATTCTTTATACACGACACTCGCCCATAGTGATGTCCCTATGGACAATTAAAATTATGAAAGCTCAGAATAACTCTGCGAGTGAAGATTTTCCGTTGGTTTCTATTTTGGGGAGTAGTCTAGAAAGAACCTTACACGCCAAAATTGACTAGGTAGTAAGCGTTGTGTCTTTTGCCACCATAACAAGTCAATTAAACACCTATTTTCTAAGTCTAAGTTTGCCCGTGTGGTGTGATCTATTATTCAAGTACCTTCAAATTTATACCCATGTAGTATGCGCGGTATTCTTTGCAGCCGGTTGTGGGGACTTATGATCTTTTTTTACATATCCTTGTGGAGGCGGCAGCCTTTGTCAAAATTTTCACTAACAACAATCCAAAATTGAGGGTGGGTAACTTATAAGGTGGATTCCTTTGTTAGATGACAAAGATTCTATAAACTATGGTGCTTGATTTGTCGAAATATAATTAAGCATATGAATCTTAATAAAATAATAGTGAGATAGAAGCCAAACCATATCAACGTAAGATTAAGACATTATTATGCCACCAAAGTTCCTCATATTTGTTGGTCATCTCAATAGACATTTCACAACAGGTTCCAAGTGAATTGTAGATTACCTTTGTTTTCTATTCTTACTGAGAACAAAGGAAATTATCCTCTTTTTTTCTCCTTTCTTTTGAACCAAATGGACAAATAGTCACACGAAAAAAAAATCTATTAGTACGTGTTTTCTCCAATTTTTCTACGAATCAAAGAGGCAATCATAGGACAAAAACATGTGAATAGATAAACATAGGTATAAGATGTCTTTGCTTGTTCAATCCAACAGAAAACCGAAACACATAAATACATTCTAAAAATTGTTTTGTTGCACCACAGGAAAAGATCTAGCAACTGCATTTCAGGATTTATAGACACAAATGAAAATTTTCTACATGGAAAGTAGATGGTTTTTTATTCTACAAAACAAACAAGCATATATATGAACCTAGGAAATTCTCTTCCAGTCAAAAAGAGGAACTAAGTTTTTATCTTTCAATCAAAAAAGAGAAACTTCATTTTTTTACCTTCGAGAACTCAAACTTCTACATTTTGTATTCATCCATTCAAACAGGTCTAGCGCAATTTGGTCCACACAGCAACTTGGGCTTATATACGACAGAAGATTTCTGCCCAATAATGCATACAAGAGGAGATCATTGCGGGGGGCAACCAAACGGCTGTTGGAACCATCCGAGCTTTCAGATCATACTTTTCTTTTGAATTCAAGGGAAATGCATAACTAGATAGCTCATGGACAAACTCAATCAGCAAAACTACGGTCATAGCAGTGACATTGATGATAAATTGATAAGGTAGAACACATTCAAACTGGCCTAAGGGTGAACTATCACAAATCTATGATCATTCCAATCAATGTGGGTGCTGACAAGCCAGCTGTTTTTTTTCCTTTCACTTATCTTGGGCTGCCCCTTAGTACCCATAAGTTGAAAATTGAGGATTTTACAATGATGCAAAGAATAGAAAGAAGAATCTCAGGATGCTCAATACTAGTCTCATACAATGGCAAACTGCAATTAATTGAATCAGTCTATACCTCCCTCCCAACATACTTCACGTGATGTTGATAAGGACATGACTACCTTGGATATGACCAAAAATATTGCATACATGCATATTTTTCAGGTGATTTCTATTGCAAACTATTCAATAATCTATTTATGTTATCCAGAACAAAAATACTTCACACATTTTTGTGTTTTGTCTAATTGCAGGTGTATGATACATTTGTATAATCCACATATGAAGATAAGGAAGAAAGATATGTTTATTTGTTGTTCAAAAAGTTCTCTCACGTCACTTTTGGCCCAAGAGAAGATAGAGTCCAAGTCTCTCACATTCTGGACTCAGATTCGGACTGCACAGACATACCTGACTCAAAACGTCAACAACTTTTTCATACGGACTCCAAATTGGGTGATTCTTTTTTTGTTGGAAAGTAGATTTCGTGCTCTTTTCACACCAATTGGATTCACCTTAAAATTCGTCCGGAGCGTTGAGTTATGGACGAAACAATCTGACGCTGTAGCAGAATCCGAGTCAAACTACAAGTCCAAAGGTGTTATGTCACCTCCACTTGGGCCCATGAGCCTTGTACGACTTAGGGTTGGTTTTAGGCTGCCTTGGGACGTTCTCCCACCTCCTTGGCCGCCACCCCTTGCTCCAATATAAGTAGATCCATTTAGTAGCTTTTTCCTTGGGTTTTGTTTAGATTAAAGTTTGCCATAGCTGCAACTTCGCGTACTTCGTTTGTGTTCAACGACCAGACAAAGGCGTCACAGAACCCCACCTTGATCAATAAAGCTTTCATCTTATATTCGCAATATCCAGATTGCAATCTTAGTTTCTTGCTTGTTCTTCGTTTGCTCGCAGGAAACAGACCCTCGTGGTCAGGTTGATCGTGCTCCGGCGTGGTCAATAACCTCTCGGAGTTGGTTTAGCGATTGCTAAGGCACGACGTCCTCGCACGTTCGTAGTCGAATCGTCAAAGTCGACTTCCACCAAAGTGAAATTCATCATCTCATCGAAAGATCGGGACACCCCACCTCTATCAAGTGGTATCAGTTTTCAGGTTGCTCGGTGAGAATTTCCAGTTTTTCCTAGATTAGATTTATTTTCTTACCTATTGTCCAAGAAAAAGCCACAAAACAAAAGTTAGATCTATTCATCCTTTGTCCTAGCCAGACTGAGCCTTTGCACTTTTCTTTTCATTGTTTGCATTATTGAATTATCGGTTGCATCGCCGTGTCGAGTTGCTGGTCTTAGTGTCTAGTTCCTTTAGAGTTTCGAGTTTTGTTCATATTAGTCATGTCGCTGCTGCATCATTATCCCGTCCGCTGTCCACCATCCCATCCACCAATTTACACCACATGCTACACATTGTTCATTGTCATAATCATAGTTGAGGTCACTCACATCTTCGCCTGATCCAATCTGCATCTTATCTAGTTTGTCTTGGAAAGAGGGAGAAAAAGAAGATAGAGAAAAAAAGAGAGAAAAAAGGAAAAAAAAAAGAAAAAAAGAGAGAAGAAAAAGGAAAAAAAGCGTGAGAAAAAAAAGAGAAAAAAATCGGATCTATCTAGAATCAATCTCGTACCTGAATTCGAATTGGAATCTGTTTTGCGCACTGTTCAGTAAAACAGGTGTATCTTCATCATACGAAGTCCGTTTTGGCTTCGTGAGTAGTCAAATTGAAGCTAGCGACGAGCCGCATCTAAATAGTTGCAGAAGCTAGTTCAATATTTGACACCTCAAAATCGGCTTCTAAATAGGTCTTTTTGCCCTCCAAAGTTTGTGAATACAGCTTGTTCCAATTTTTCAGGCCAGTTTTAGAATTCTTTGACTCATCATATCAACTCGGAATTGAGTGATTCTTTTTGCATTGGAAAGCTTGAGTTAGTAGCATTGTTTGAAAGAATTTATCAGAAAATTGGCTCAAACTTTTTAATAGGAAAGTTGGAGAGAAAATTGTTGTATATCCTGTTTGGCAGTTGTTTTTCATCATTATCTTTACTGCCGTTGTGATCTTCACTTATATCTTGCTGTCCAGAGCTAGTTAGTATCCTTCATTGATGCTAGTTGTGCTACGCCGTGACCTCATTAGTGTTCTAGGCTCGCGTCTCTAGTCCGGTCTAGCTTAGAACCAGCACAGTATCGTCGTTGAGCGTTTATTCAACATTGCATCTTTGAATTGATTATTGCTAATCTTTTGCTACCATATATAGCCAACCCAGCTCCACATATTTCTACACCGTGTTTACGCACTTTCCCCTAGCAATCGCTTTACTCAATCTTCAGAGTTATTTAACACCGCTGGTTGCCGATCACCACCTGCTACGTGGTAAGAACTTGTAAGATATTGAGATTTGCTATACTGTGAGCGTTTTACCACCACTTCCAAATAGCTCATAGGAACATTTTTTTTGGATGCCGTTTCTTGTTTCTACTAATCATGACAGGATCCAGAGTCAATTCATGGGCTTTATTGATCGTGGGAGACGTGCCACCACCTTTGCAAATACCACAACCGTCACGAGAGGTGCACAAACATCCAAATGCACATGATCAGGTTAATGTATCTATACCACCATTTAATGGTTGTTTTAGACCTGCTTTATATATTGAATGAGAGTTCGGCATAAAAAATATATTTGCTTCCCATAATTTCGATGAACATAAAAAGGTTAAGATTGCGGTTGGTTCTTTCACTGGTTATGCTTTGGTTTGATGGAGTGAATATTGTCGGTTACACCCTGATTATATACCTACTACTTGGGATGATTTGAAACTTTCCATGCGACATACTTTCGTCCCTGCTTATTATACTCGTGATATGATTAAGAAGTTGCAACACTTAAAACAAGGTAGTAACACTGTAACAAAATATTATGATGATTTACAAACTACCTTGTTGCGTTCCTCTTTACAAGAAAGTGAAGATGATTTTATGGATAGATTTTGGGGAGGATTAAACCGTGATATTCAAGAGATACTAATTCATGAAGAGTGTTATCCTATGGACCATTTGTTTCATCTTGCTTGCAAAGCTGAACAGGAAATAAAACGACGTATTGGCCACGAGGAGAACAAGCGCACGGTGCACATTCCAAGAGTTGATATGATTGTTCCTTCAACTACTAGGCATACTATGACAACCACATCCGTTGTTGTCAGGACTACATCACCTCCACCATGTGACACATCGCCCCCGAGAATGGCTACATCATCTGAGTTGATCATAAGAGGTAATGACAAAGGTACTGATCTTCCATCTCTACATGAGAATGATGAATGCCTTGTCAATTTGAATGCACCATCTGATGAGCTACCCACTACTTTGATCATACCACCTATTTTAGAGGACTACGTTGATAATTTAACTTTGCCATGTGATCAAACAACTGAAATATCAACAATTTTGAGTGCACCCATTGAATTAACTGTTGATGCAAAAGAATCAATGTTTAATCATTTTGATATGACCTCTAATCTTGGTGATAATTCCGTGTTGAATGACTTATTGCATGTTTGCTTATTTAAGCATGTTGTAGCATGTAAATTTGATGCAAGTAAGGTTTATTTACCAATGTTGGGATGGTTTAATGATGAACATTGTCAATCTTTTGAAATGAATAAGAGCTTCACTTATATGTGCAAACTAAGTTGCAATATTTCATGCCTTTTACTTCTTGTGATAATGTTTTGGCTTTAGATTTTATGAACTATGCAAGTTTCTCGTCTATTCATGTGTCATATATGCAAAAATCGAGGGAAGTAAAAATGGATGACATATACATATACAACATGTACACCTTGTCTCTTTTGTTAGCCACATTTCAGATTAAGCAACGCCGATGACGGCTTTATTTTCAAGAAAGGGAGGATGATAAGGACATAACTACCTTGGATATGACCAAAAATTGCATACATGCATATTTGTCAGGTGATTTCTATTGCAAACTATTCAATAATCTATTTATGTTATCCAGAACAAAAATACTTCACACACTTTTGTGTTTTGTCTAATTGCAGGTGTATGATACATTTGTATAATCCACATATGAAGATAAGGAAGAAAGAGATGTTTATTTGTTGTCCAAAAAGTTCTCTCACGTCACTTTTGGCCCAAGAGAAGATAGAGTCCAAGTCTCTCACGTTCTGGACTCAGATTCGGACTGCACAGACATACCTGACTCAAAACATCAATAACTTTTTCATACGGACTCCGAATTGGGTGATTCTTTTTTATTGGAAAGTAGATTTCGTGCTCTTTCCACACCAATTGGATTCACCTTAAAATTCGTCCGGAGCGTTGAGTTATGGATGAAACAATCTGACGCTGTAGCAGAATCCGAGTCAAACTACAAGTCCAAAGGTGTTATGTCACCTCCACTTGGGCCCATGAGCCTTGTACGACTTAGGGTTGGTTTTAGGCTGCCTTGGGACGTTCTCCCACCTCCTTGGCCGCCACCCCTTGCTCCTATATAAGTAGATCCATCTAGTAGCTTTTTCCTTGGGTTTTGTTTAGATTAAAGTTTGCCATAGCTGCAACTTCGCGTACTTCGTTTGTGTTCAACGACCAGACAAAGGCGTCACAGAACCCCACCTTGATCAATAAAGCTTTCATCTTATATTCGCAATATCCAGATTGCAATCTCAGTTTCTTGCTTGTTCTTCGTTTGCTCGCAGGAAACAGACCCTCGTGGTCAGGTTGGTTGTGCTCCGGCGTGGTCAATAACCTCTCGGAGTTGGTTTAGCGATTGCTAAGGCACGACGTCCTCGCACGTTCGTAGTCGGATCGTCAAAGTCGACTTCCACCAAAGCGAAATTCATCATCTCATCGAAAGACGGGACACCTTTGCCTCTGTCAGATGCCTAGCATTACCAATGGGAATAGTAGAGCAAATCTACAAGTACCTCAGACACTGTCTTTGGAGAAAATTTAGGACTGCCGACACAAGTACTGCAATGTTTACTTAGGATATTGTCTGTAAACCAAAAACTCATGGAGGCTTAGGTGTCTTGTACTTGGTCAGTCACAATAAATCACTTTTGTTGAAAAATTTGCACAAGTTCTTCGACAGGGATAATCTGCCTTGGGTCAACATGTTTTGGGAAACATACTATGCGGATTCACCACGCACTGGCAAGCTAGAAGGGTCTTCTGGTGGAATACTCTCTTAAAGCTAATACCAATATACAAAGAAGTTGCTGTCTAGTAGGATCGTTCGTGACCATCATGGCATGTTCCGTGCATGGGCTTGTCATTTTTTTTTCTCTAATATCATTGTTCCTGAGCATGTGGAATTGTTGGCTTGTAGGAGGGGAGTCCAACTAGCTATTGAACTTGGTACAGAAAAGATGTGCTTAGAGACAGACAACTTGGGAGTGGTACGCACTTTAGTCCCATTATCGTGACAGAAGATCGACGAACAAGGTGGCTCACAATCTTGCGAGGGAAGGCTGCGTGAATAAGATATAAAACTTGGTTTAATGTTCCTCCAGTTTGTATTCGTGATGCTATTTGCGACGATGTAACTGTAAGTTAAGTAATGAAAGCAGCGTTTGACCCTCAGAAAAAGAAAAGAAGAATAGTAAAAAAACTAGACTAAAAGATGATGTGCCGTCCCTATATAAAGGACTTGGCGTATGGGAGGGTACGCGCGCTCCTTTTTGGGCTGGCCCATGTGCCGCCCACTGTTTTTTAATTCATTTCTATTTTATTTCTCTTTTTTATCTAAAATGACTCAGGATTATATAAAATGTGCATTTAAAAAAAACATAAAATCATAAAATGCATATGAATTCAATAAAATGTTCAAAAAATCATAAAATGTTCCTGATTTTTCAAAAAAAGCATATTCTTATGTATGCCCAAGATTTTTGAAAAACAAATCATGAAACTAAAAAATGTCTATGAATTTGAACCAAATGTTCATGAATTGTTAGAAAATGTTTGCAAATTTCAATAATTGTTTCAGAAATTCAAACTCATCTCTTAAAAAACGGGACATGCATTTAAAAAATGTTCAACAAAACAAAAGAATAATCAGGAATTTTAGAAATTGTTCCCAAATTTCAAAAAATATTCGCCAATTCATACAATGTTTATGAGTTTCAAAACAATTTTCACAATTTCGAAAAATATATGCTAGTTTTAATAAAATGTTCGTGAATTCTAAAAATGTTCACAATTGAAAGAAATATTCATGAATTTTAGAAAAAATGTTCATGAATTTGAAAAATGGTCGTATTTGCTATTGGGCCGGTCTATATAATCTTCTGCTAGTTTAGGTTTTAGGAGCTACTAGAAGCTTACTTCTAAATCTCAAAGAAAAAAACTAGAAGCTTAGTTTTTTTGCGGGGTGCTAATTAGAAGCTTAAGTTCTGTTATTTTCTACGTTTTTCGGTTGGGTTTTTCTACCAGTTTATTTGGCTCAAATATATTTATTATTATTATTTAAAAAACCTTTTTTGTTTTTCGTCCTTTTTGGAAAATTCCAAATTTTCTTTTTTGTGATCATTTTTCAAATATGGGAACATTTTCAAATTTTTGAACTCTTTAAAATTCATGTTCAATTGTCAAATGAGCAAACCTTTTCCATACTCGTGAAACTTTTTTCAAGTACGCCAACTTTTTTAAAACCGACAGACTTTTTTGAAACCCCTGAATATTTTCTCAAATTAGTGAACAATTTTCTGAACCCGCAATTTTTTTTCAAAATAGTGAATATTTTCATATGCTTGAACTTGAAATAAAGCATTGAGTCAAACTCTTCTTTGGTGTTAAGGTGGTAGCTGTGAATAGCTATGGACTATCTGGAAAATGTAGGATAATAGGACCTATTCTGGGACGTACATTGGATAATAGACATATGATCATTAGTCATCAACCAAGCTATTCTACTCCACTTAGATAGATAAAAAAATAAAGGAGAATACTTAATAGTATGGCGAAGCATTTATACATAACACCTATCTCGTACATTTTAAAAAATTGCTCTTTTTAATTAACTTCAAAATTGGTAAAAAAAATCATGACATTTTTTAAAACTCATAAATATTTAAAAAAATAAAACCCCCAATAACTTTTTTTTAGGAAAGTCAAACGATCGAAGGAATGGGGAGAAGACCGAGTGAGGGAGCGCGCACTATTGGCCACCACGGTGTCACCCCCGTACAAATGTATCGATCTCATATTCCTGTTGTTGTGCTCCGGCCTCCTGCCTCCTTCTCTCTAGCATCAAGCGTCGCCGTGGCGGGAGGTCGGGTGTTACGGTCGTGAGCAGCGCCTCGCCTTCCAGGAATACAACTCTGGGTCATGATGTGGAAAATTTTCCCCTCAAAGAGCAAGTTTGTCTTATATATTATGTTGCGCCCTTGCCTTTAACCTTCCTTTCTCTTCTATAAAAAGGTTGAACGTCAAATGTAACTGATGCTTATATTCTAAATATGACAAGCAAGAAACCTACTATTGCCATAAACAAAAACCCAAACATTAGTAACTAACAGAGCTTTCCTATTCTAACTATTTCCCTATAAACCATGATTGATATACCAATCAAAAAAGACTTCTGAAACTAAACTATTCTATTGATTTATGCCCGTGCTTCTTCTTCTGTTTTTGTACGCAGAAGGATGTCTAAGAGGAGCAGATCACTGAGGTTAAGGATGAGAAGGTGAAAAGTGAAGATAAAGAATAGATGCCATGAACAAGTGTATCAATTCAAGAGTTAAGGAATACTATTGGGAGTGCGCCGACTGTGGGATGCCACCGCCGCCACAAGGAGCGTCACATCCACCAGCTATGATTCTTCGTCAAGGTTATGTCACGGCCTAGTGTCATCTGGCCCACAAGTCTCCACTAGCAGGGCCACCTTGGCCAGCCCCGGTTCATCCACGTGGCCATGCCGTCATCAGCCATCGCCTGGACCACTGACCGCCACCATGAGGTACGCCTCTCCTGGCTTTGGTTCGTCTAGGGGCCTTGTTTCTGCCGGTTGGCACTATGGTGTCCACTCCTGCAACAGCATCCAACTTCTCTATCGATGCTAAGATATGTGGTGTTGTGGCGTGCCTGTGGTGCCCAAGACCACATACCAACTCCTCCACGAGATAGAAATTGAGGATTCTTCTGCTGCTGTCAACGCCTGTCCGGACAGGACACGGCATTTGATGGCAAGAAGCAGATCCGTCGGGAGGAGACGATGACCCTTGTACTCGTGGTCAAGGCCCCAGCGTGTGTGTCGGAGCTAAATCCGACGAATCCCACAGTAGGGCGTATACAACTAGATCAGTTACGCATAAGGGGGTAGAACTCTCAACGAGTGCATTTCTTGTTTTGTAGTATGTCAGTCCATTGAACCATGATTTTTATTCGCGCGGACCTAAACGGACGTGGCCGGATGAAATGCGTCGGTATGTTGGAGGAGAAGAACCACTGCATTGCATGCTGCCGGACCTTGTGAGCAACCAGACGGCGTCCCCTGAGAATCAGAGGCCGAAATCACTATTCTGACCTTTTCAGCAATCTTTGTCACAAAGTGAACTCGACATGAAAGTATTTCACGATCTAACCCTTTTAGCAACGCCGCAG
This sequence comes from Triticum dicoccoides, assembly GCF_002162155.2. NCBI lineage: Eukaryota > Viridiplantae > Streptophyta > Magnoliopsida > Poales > Poaceae > Triticum > Triticum dicoccoides. The sequence goes on from NC_041381.1 coordinate 164,876,480, forward strand.
CCCGTGGCGTTTCTTCTTCATATAAAAACACCGAGGTAGCTCGCGTTTCAGACCCACAGACGAACGCCAAGCTAGCTAGCGCTTCCGACCCACATGGAAACGCCAAGCACGTTGGCGTTGCCGCCAGGCCGAAACGCCATGATTCTTGGCGTTTGTAGCATTCATGCTTTTGCGTCCACATTTACCAGGCATCTTCCGGGTGGCCGCAGCAGTCAAGTCAGTTCTCATTTATATCAGTCATGTGCATCGTCCAGTTTGGAGGACAAGCACAGCACAGGGAGAGTGCTGCTGGAGAGATGACGAGTCATCAATGATGATGCAGGTACTCTGATTCTGGCCCAAGGCGGTTCACACTGTTCACACGAAAAGATGCAAACACCGTGGTAGGTGTTGTCAGGATCAGCATTATTACCGCAGTGTTGTCAGGATGCAGGTACTCTGGTTACCGCAGTGTTTACCGTGCTAGGTGCTACAGCGTGAGCAGTAAGATTACTTCACCTGGAGCCGGCGGGAGTTTATGCTACAAACGCCAATGATCGTGGCGTTTCGGCCTGGGCGGCAACGCCAATGCGCTTGGCGTTTCAATGTGGATCGGAAGCGCTAGCTAGCTTAGCATTCGTATGTGGGTCTGAAATGCGAGCTACTTCGGCGTTTTTATATCGAGAAGAAACGCCACGTGCTGTGGCGTTACTAAAAAGATCAGATTGTGAAATACTTTCATATTAAGTTCATTTTGTGATAAAGATTGTTAAAAAGGTCAGAATAGTGATTTCGTCCAGAATCAGACACGCCATAGTTCAGGTGAGACCCACCCTGATGGATGACATGTGACATTCACAAATCACAAAGCATCTAATCTCTCCCCCCTGATTTCAGGTGGGGGGTGGTGGATGCTTTGTGATTTGTGAATGCCACATGTCATCCATCAGGACGGGTCTCACCTTCTAATCTGTGAGACCTGGTCTTATAGAATTTTTTTCCCAAAGCGATACACACGCGGCTGCTCCCACCCGCGGCACGACCCGCCTCGGAATTCGGGACACAACCGGCTTCCCTCGTAAGCCACCTCCAACTCCCAACCAATAACTGCGCCCAAGCCCGTCCCCATCCTCCCCGGTTCCAAACCCCTCCACAGCCTTGCTCTCTCACAATTCGCACCCGTGAACCCTCTCCCTCAACCTTCTTCCAGAAGCCAGGGTCTCGCTCTCTCTCGGGCTCCGCCGGACTCCGCCCCACCGCCGCGGCGACATGGGGGGAGGTGCTATGGAGGTGGACCTGACCCACGGCGCGGTGGCGGTGATGTCGCGGTTCCAGCGAGGCCTGCGGCCCGTGCTGCAGGTGGTGGGCGCCCCCGCCCGCCGAGGCGGCACGGACCGGTACCGCTTCCTGCTCTCCGACGGCGTGCACTCCCAGGAGGGGATCCTCGTCCCCTCCCTCGACAGCCTCGTCAGGACCGGCCGCCTCCGCGACGGCATACGCGTCCTCGACTACGTCTGCAACTCCGTCTGCAGCCGAAGGTGACGGCCAGTCGCTCCCCAGCCCACCCCCCGCGATATGCATTGATTGTCCTACGAGATGGATTAGGGTTTTGATGCGGTTTATGTGTGCTAGATGGGGGGAAATGCTAGGGTTCTGCACGGTTTTCCTGTGCTAATTTCCCCCACGCGGTGACTGCGCGAGCAGTATCCCGCGAGATCTATGGCTCTATTTTTGTGGCTGGTGCATGCACGCTTTCCGCGGGCCTGTAGTTGATTCCTTGCATTACATGCTAATAATGCGCATTTGCGAGTGTTGGTTTTGCTGTGATGTGTACATGACTGAACTTTTTAACATTTTAATAGTACTCCCTCCGTTCCAAATTAGTTGACTTGGATTTATCTAGATACAGATGTATCTAACACTAAAACATGTCTAGATATATTCGTATCTAGACAAATCTGAGACAACTAATTTGGAACGGAGGGAGTACTAAGTTGCAACGGAGTTATGTAGTCAACATATGGCGCCGATGTCCCTCAAAAAAAAACATATGGCGCCGATGGGTAGGTGTCCAGTCTAGCTGGTTCATTTGGTACAACTTGAATCAGATATCACAACCTTGCTCACCAGTTTGGAAGGAAATAGCTATCCGGTACTACCAAAACTAGAAGACTGACTTGTGTATTTGTGCTGTGGCCGTGAGATCTAGCATTGTCTATTTGTATGGAAACAAAGATTTATATATAGAGTTCAAATCAATTATTTTGATGTACATTAGAGCACACAAACCCTCCATTATCAGATATATATTTTTGCTGCATGCAAGTCCACCTGACAGCACAAGTTTATTGGCTAGATAGGACTTCCGTTTTCCTGATCTTAGGCTTCTGCCTGAACATTTTACCTTTTATTTGTGTGGTTTAATGTCCGCGCCACCCTTCGTGGTTGTTTAGCTTTATACCATTTTGGAGAACTTTTTTCCAATATAAATGACACGCCTGCCTGTTGGTTCGAGAATGGCTCATGTGACAATGTGAATACTAGAATTTTCATCATAAATGTCTGTAGTACTAGTATCAAGTATATATATGCTGTTACAATATTACTCTAGTGTATTGACTATAAAAAGCGTTTTTTACTCCCTCCGTCCCATAATATAAGAGCGTTTTTTACACTGTACTCCCTCCGTCCCATAATATAAGAGCATTTTTGACACTACACTAGTGTAAAGAACGCTCTTATATTATGGGACGGAGGGAGTAAAAAATGCTTTTTATAGGAGTGCGATAGGGATGGATAATGGTTTGGGTAGGATAATGGTTTGAAGCTCGGGGATATGTCACTCGGCCTCCACAATCTGGTGACAGGGCTCTTGCTGTTGTGGAAGAGAGGCTTTGGGCTTAGGAAACTTCTCTTCTTTTTTCATTTTTTTAGCAGAGTATAAGGGTCCCTTATCGGCAATCTCTACTTTCCAAAATTATCTTTCTTTTTGCTACTCCCTCTGTTCATAAATACAAGATGTTTTGGATATTTCAATATGGACTACATACGGACTGAAATGAGTGAACAAACAGACTAAAATATGTCTATATACATCCAAATCAGAAAAAAAAGTTAGAACATCTTATATTTGTGAACGGTGGGAGTATTAAACATTTCCTATTACAGTAACTTTCTCTTTAGTGTCTTCTAATCCTACTGGTTTCTTGCTAGGATGTACTCTATGTTACATTGTTACTTTTAGCCCCATAATAGTAAATGGAGTCCATTCCTTGAAACTTCTCTTCTGGTAGAGCTACTTATATATGCCTTGTCCATTGACAGTTCTATAATATTTCTGACGTATATTGGGTTTTTGTTTCAGGGTCATCATTGTTATCCAACTTGAAGTGGTGCAAACTGAGTGCACACTGATCGGGAGTCCTACAAGTTATCAGCTCAATGCTGCTCAACCAAATATTAGATCCTGTTCTAGTGGCCTAGGCATCCATGGGTCAAGGACTGAGCAAGGTATTAATGACATGGCATTTTCTCCTGATCAAGATCTATTGCGCTCTTCTATTGCCGCAAGGGCAGAAAATGCTGTTAACAATCTGTCGTTCAGTGGACTTCACGGTTCAGTGCTAAAGCAAAACACAATAAATGCCAAGATGCAGCAGCTTTCACTGAACTCTCATCAAGGGAAAATGCCTGCACTTCGTCCCACTGGTTGGAGCTTTGGCCCTCGCCCTGCAGAGTTTTCGTGTGAGCAGCCACCTCCAGTATGTGTGAACAGAGGATCTGTTCCTAACAATGGCACTCCTTCTGTCATCCCTATCGCTGCCTTGAACCCATATCAAGGGTAGGGTCACTGCAAAGATTGATCACTTCCACGGGAGAGCCTTATCCTTTGATCTCCTTGATGCACAGGGTGGAGAAATTCGTGCAACATGCTTTGGTTTGATGGTTGCCCAGTTCTCTGACCAACTTGTTGTTGGAAATGTGTATTTCATATCTGGAGGATTGTTGAAACCAGCACAGAAGTTGTTTAACCATTTAAACAATGCGTATGAACTGATTTTGGATAGTTCAACATCTGTAGAAATCTGTTCCAGTGATGACAGCGGCATCCCTTGGCAGCAATACAATTTCCAGCAGATCAGTGAAATAGTAAATATGGACAGTGGAGTTATGGTTGATTTGCTTGGGGTTGTTACATCAGTTAGCCCTTCTGTTATAATAATGCGGAAGGATGGCGCAGAAACCCAGAAAAGAACCCTTCAACTGAAGGACATGTCTGGTTGCAGTGTGGAAATAACATTATGGGGAAATGTCTGTAATGCTGAAGGTCAGCAGCTGCACTTGATGTGCATTTCTGGCTCTAACCCTATACTTGCCTTGAAAGGTGGCCGCATCTGCGAATTCAACGGCAAAACTGTGGGAACAGTCAGCTCAAGCTTGTTAAAAATAAATCCAGACTTGCCTGATGCAGAGAAGCTGATGCAGTGGTACATAACTGAAGGGAAATTAGCGGTTTGCACTTCTTTATCTAAGGACATCTCAAGTGTGGGCAAGATGTATATGCGAAAAACAGTTGCGCAGATCAAGGACGAGAACTTGGGGCGATCAGATCAGTCAGATTGGGTCACTGTTGAAGCTACAATTTCACACATCGACACCGAGAAATTTTCTTATCCAGCTTGCACAAGGGAGGTTAATGGTAAGCGCTGCAACAGAAAGGTAACAAATAATGGTGATGGGATGTGGCATTGCCCCAAATGCCAGCAGAGCTCTCAAAATTGTGAGTATCGATACTTGTTTCAGTGTAAGATCCAGGACCACACTGGGACTACCAATGCTACTGCATTCCAAGAAGCTGGCCAGGAAATAATTGGCCTCTCAGCGGAAGAGCTTTTCATGATTAAAAATGTGGATCTAGATGACGCACGATTCGCAGAAATAATACATGGGGCCTGTTATCAGCGATATCTGTTGAAGCTGAAAGTCAAGGAAGAAACCTTTAGCGACGAGGCGCATGTGAAAGTCAGCATCCTGAAGGCTGAAAGATTGGATCACACATCAAACAAGAGTCGTGTTTTTGATCTTGGAGCATTTGATGGCCTTTGGGCGGATGGTCGAGGATCAGCACCTGGTGTGAATGGTGTTGCTACTGCTGTGAAGGCTGGTTTCACCAACTCAGACGCCGGACGGCAAGCTAAGGTATCTGGCGGGATGCCTAATGCAGCACCATCAGCAGCACGATATGTATGCAGTACTTGTGGCTCCACTGGGCACAACGTGCAGAACTGCCCAGCAGCCATGGATATCCAGCCACCAGCAACAGGTTGCGGCTTCACGCCGAGTTCATATGGCTCTTCTGCATCCAATGCTCGCCCATGCAGCAAATGCAATCAGCCTGGGCACTGGTCTAGAGACTGTCCGGTGCAGGCCGCCTCCGCCTCGCACGGCTCTTCAGGTGGAAACGGCAACGGCAGCCTTGGTTTTTTGCTTCAGATGTAATCAGCTTGGGCACTGTCCTAGTGACTGCCCAGCCCCCTACTCTTTTGTAGGTGGTAACAGCGGCGCTGGTGGTCTGAGATTCAAAAACAATCAGCCTGTGCGCCTCGCTGGACTGTCCGGCTCAGGCTAGTGCCCCTCGAGCGGCAGGCTTGTGGGAACGGTGCTGCGCCGCATCAGGAGGATGCCTATGTTGGCAATGTCTGAAGTATCCCGCCGATCATGTAGCATCTTGATTCGGCTTTAGTTGCCCTTTTTGTACAGTTTGTTGAACCTGCTCTGCTCCGTGTGTTTTGCTACCGTTGTTCACTTGCTACCTACGTATGGAACTTGTATTAGTAGTACTTTATAAGCTTTATTATGTAATCAGCGTATGTTTGGTATGTCGTTGCCTTTCTGGTATTTTGCGGTGCAATTTGCCTGTGAAGTTGTTATTATGCCTCTATGCAGTTGCAGATCTGAGCCCACCGTTTACAAGTAGGCTAGTCAGTTCGATGTTCCGATTATTAGGCCTCTCTGTAGCATTGCATATTTTTAGTTGGACTGGTTATTATTTGGAGAGTCACCGTGCCGACATCCTCCAGTGGAGGAACGAACACAGTGACGATGGTGACGAAAGAGTGCTAGAAGCGCAAATGTCTCCCGTAAAGAACGGCCGCCGCCAGTGTGGAGTGTGAATTGCAAGCCTGATCCATATGATCCAGCGGCATTGAGCGCCTGCTCCTGCAGCATGCCCAACGTCATTAGAATTTCCTGGCCAGCTTCTTTGATTCATGCCGCCGCCAGTGTGGAGCTCGATGGCGAAAAAGGCTACCACTACAGATCCGGCGCGCGGTTGGACCGTTGCGCTGTTGAGCATGTGTAGTCGGACTGATCAGATCCCCACTACGTATGCGGGTAGTGATCGGTCATTCCTTATTTCGCCTCGTTCAGGCTACAAATGAGACTGGTAGTGGGTGTCCTATCACATCCCACTTAATCCCAACATATTTTGATGGGTGATAGCCAACACTTCACACTTCATTAGAATTTATATGGGTTATCTGAAAATAAGTGGGATTCCACTCATGAAATGTGGCCACAGCATGAATCAAAGCGGCCTGACCATCACCAACGCTAAACAGAAGTTGCTTAGCTTAATCTAGCCAACCACCAACCTAATCACACCCTAATCTCCTGGGCATGCTATCCTGCGCAAATATGCATGTATGATTCATGTTGTCTGCACCAAGCAAGCTGACCACCAATCCTGCACTAAAACTTTGTCCGTCGTCGTCGTCGTCTGCGAACGTGACGACCTCTCGGTCCCGAGCTCCGGCGATTGTAGCTCATTGGCTATGCAGAAGCATGTGTTGGACGTCCTCTTCTTGTCGCCCTCGCCACCAAATCCACCTCCGCGCCCATTGGTTAGCACCCTCTCAAGTGTCAGCAACCTCGCTTTCTAATGGTTGTATGGCGCCGACAGAGGTGTCACGAGCAGAGAGACACGACGAACGGCAACAAGGCGAGACTTAAAAGCGAAGACGTTAAGGAAGCCGCCTAGTGGTGTCGATGGTTTCATTGCTCACTGCGCGCTCTCGCTCGGAAATGCCACGCGTCGGTGAGCATGTTCGTCCAGCAGGGGCTCGTTGGCACCAAGCTTTCCTTGGCTATAATGGCACAATGCCACCAGTGCCACCAGTGCACACGCTCACCACACCATAGTGTTGGGGAACGTTGCAGAAAATTAAAATTTTTCCTACGGTTTCACCAAGATCCATCTATGAGTTCATCTAAGCAACGAGTCAAGGGAGTGAGTTTGCATCTACATACCACTTGTAGATTGCGTACGGAAGCGTTAGATGGAGCGGTGATGATGGAGTCGTACTCGCCGTGATTCAGATCACCGGAGATCCTAGCGCCGAACGGACGGCACCTCCGCGTTCAACACACGTACGGTGCGTGTGACGTCTCCTCCTTCTTGATCCAGCAAGGGGGAAGGAGAGGTTGATGATGATGGCTCCAGCAGCAGCACAACGGCGTGGTGGTGGTGGAACAGCAGCACTCCGGCAGGGCTTCGCCAAGCACGTGACGGAGGAGGAAGAGGTGTAGCAGGGGGAGGGGGCGCCAGGACTTCAAGGTGCGGCTGCCCCTCTCCCCCCTCCCTTTATATAGGCCCCCAGGGGGGGCGCCGGCCCTGGGAGATTCAATCTCCCAAGGGGGCGGCGGCCAAGGGGGGAGGAGTGCCCCCCAAGGCATGTGGTGCGCCCCCCCCACCCTAGGGTTTCAACCCTAGGCGCAGGGGGTGGGCCTAGGGGGCGCACCAGCCCACTATGGGCTGGCTCCCCTCCCACTTCAGCCCATGGGGCCCTCCGGGATGGGTGGCCCCACCCGGTGGACCCCCGGGACCCTTCCGGTGGTCCCGGTACAATACCGGGTGACCCCGAAACTTTCCCGATGGTCGAAATACCACTTCCTATATATAATTCTTTACCTCCAGACCATTCCGAAACTCCTCGTGACGTCCGGGATCTCATCCGGGACTCCGAACAACATTCGATATACTGCATACTCATATTCATACAACCCTAGTGTCACCGAACCTTAAGTGTGTAGACCCTACGGGTTCGGGAGACACGTAGACATGACCGAGACGGCTCTCGGGCAATAACCAACAGCGGGATCTGGATACCCATGTTGGCTCCCACATGCTCCTCGATGATCTCATCGGATGAACCACGATATCGAGGATTCGAACAACCCCGTATACTATTCCCTTTGTCAATCGGTACGTTACAAGCCCGAGACTCGATCGTCGGTATCCCAATACCTTGTTCAGTCTCGTTACCGGCAAGTCACTTTACTCGTACCGTAATGCATGATCCCGTGACCAAACACTTGGTCACTCTGAGCTCATTATGATGATGCATTACCGAGTGGGCCCAGAGATACCTCTCCGTCATACGGAGTGACAAATCCCAGTCTCGATCCGTGTCAACCCAACAGACACTTTCGGAGATACCTGTAGTGCACCTTTATAGTCACTCAGTTACGTTGTGACGTTTGGTACACCCAAAGCACTCCTACGGTATCCGGAAGTTACACGATCTCATGGTCTAAGGAAGAGATACTTGACATTGAAAAAGCTCTAGCAAAACGAACTACACGATCTTGTGCTATGCTTAGGATTGGGTCTTGTCCATCACATCATTCTCCTAATGATGTGATCCCATTGTCAATGACATCTAATGTCCATACTCAGGAAACCATGACTATCTGTTGACCAACGAGCTAGTCAACTAGAGGCTTACTAGGGACATGTTATGGTCTATGTATTCACACGTGTATTACGATTTCCGGATAATACAATTTATAGCATGAATAAAAGACAATTATCATGAACAAGGAAATATAATAATAATGCTTTTATTATTGCCTCTAGGGCATATTTCCAACAGTCTCTCACTTGCATTAGAGTCAATAATCTAGTTACATTGTGATGAATCGAACACCCATAGAGTTCTGGTGTTGATCATGTTTTGCTCGCGAGAGAGGTTTAGTCAATGGATCTGCGACATTCAGATCCGTATGTACTTTGCAAATATCTATGTCTCCATCTTGAACATTTTCACGGATGGAGTTGAAACGACGCTTGATGTGCCTGGTCTTCTTGTGAAATCTGGGCTCCTTGGCAAGGGCAATAGCTCCAGTGTTGTCACAGAAGAGTTTGATCGGCCCCGACGCATTAGGTATGACTCCTAGGTCGGTGATGAACTCCTTCACCCAAATTGCTTCATGCGCTGCCTCCGAGGCTGCCATGTACTCCGCTTCACATGTAGATCCCGCCACGACGCTCTGCTTGCAGCTGCACCAGCTTACTGCTCCACCATTCAACATATACACGTATCCGGTTTGTGACTTAGAGTCATCCAGATCTGTGTCAAAGCTAGCGTCGATGTAACCCTTTACGACGAGCTCTTCGTCACCTCCATAAACGAGAAACATGTCCTTCGTTCTTTTCAGGTACTTTAGGATATTCTTGACCGCTGTCCGGTGTTCCTTGCCGGGATTACTTTGGTACCTCCCTACCAAACTTACGGCAAGGTTTACATCAGGTCTGGTACACAGCATGGCATACATAATAGATCCTATGGCTGAGGCATAGGGGATGACGCTCATCTCTTCTTTATCTTTTGCCGTGGTCGGGCATTGAGCCGAGCTCAATCTCACACCTTGCAATACAGGCAAGAACCCCTTCTTGGACTGATCCATTTTAAACTTCTTTAAAATCTTATCAAGGTATGTGCTTTGTGAAAGACCTATGAGGCGTCTCGATCTATCTCTATAGATCTTGATGCCTAATATATAAGCAACTTCTCCAAGGTCCTTCATTGAAAAACACTTATTCAAGTAGGCCTTAATGCTGTCCAAGAATTCTATATCATTTCCCATCAAAAGTATGTCATCTACATATAATATGAGAAATGCTACAGAGCTCCCACTCACTTTCTTGTAAACGCAGGCTTCTCCATAAGTCTGCATAAACCCAAACGCTTTGATCATTTCATCAAAGCGAATGTTCCAACTCCGAGATGTTTGCACCAGCCCATAAATGGATCGCTGGAGCTTGCATACTTTGTTAGCATTCTTAGGATCGACAAAACCCTCTGGCTGCATCATATACAGTTCTTCCTTAAGATGCCCGTTAAGGAATGCCGTTTTGACGTCCATCTGCCATATCTCATAATCATAATATGCGGCAATTGCTAACATGATTCGGACGGACTTAAGCTTCGCTACGGGAGAGAAAGTCTCATCGTAGTCAATCCCTTGAACTTGCCGATAACCCTTAGCGACAAGTCGAGCTTTATAGATGGTGACATTACCATCCGCGTCCGTCTTATTCTTAAAGATCCATTTGTTTTCTATCGCTCGCCGATCATCGGGCAAGTCAGTCAAAGTCCATACTTTGTTTTCATACATGGATTCTATCTCGGATTTCATGGCTTCTAGCCATTTGTTGGAATCTGGGCCTGCCATCGCTTCTTCATAGTTCGAAGGTTCACCGTTGTCTAACAACATGATTTCCAGGACAGGGTTGCCGTACCACTCTGGTGCGGAACGTGTCCTTGTGGACCTACGAAGTTCAGTAGCAACTTGATCTGAAGTATCTTGATCATCATCATTATTTTCCTCTTCAGTTGGTGTAGGCATCACAGGAACATTTTCCTGAGCTGCACTACCTTCCCGTTCAAGAGGTAGTACTTCATCGAGTTCTACTTTCCTCCTACTTACTTCTTTCGAGAGAAACTCTTTTTCTAGAAAGGATCCGTTCTTGGCAACAAAGATCTTGCCCTCGGATCTTAAGTAGAAGGTATACCCAATGGTTTCTTTAGGGTATCCTATGAAGACGCATTTTTCCGATTTGGGTTCGAGCTTTTCAGGTTGAAGTTTCTTGACATAAGCATCGCATCCCCAAACTTTTAGAAACGACAGCTTAGGTTTCTTCCCAAACCATAATTCATACGGTGTCGTCTCAACGGATTTAGACGGTGCCCTATTTAAAGTGAATGTAGCTGTCTCTAGAGCGTATCCCCAAAATGATAGCGGTAAATCGGTAAGAGACATCATAGATCGCACCATATCCAATAGAGTGCGATTACGACGTTCGGACACACCGTTTCACTGAGGTGTTCCAGGCGGCGTGAGTTGTGAAACGATTCCACATTTTCTTAAGTGTGTACCAAATTCCTGACTTAAATATTCTCCTCTACGATCCGATCGTAAGAATTTTATCTTTCGGTCATGTTGATTCTCTACTTCATTCTGAAATTCCTTGAACTTTTCAAAGGTCTCAGACTTGTGTTTCATCAAGTAGACATACCCATATCTACTCAAGTCATCTGTGAGAGTGAGAACATAACGATATCCTCCGCGAGCCTCAACACTCATTGGACCGCACACATCGGTATGTATGATTTCCAACAAATTGGTTGCTCGCTCCATTGTTCCGGAGAACGGAGTCTTGGTCATTTTGCCCATGAGGCATGGTTCGCATGTGTCAAATGATTCATAATCGAGAGACTCTAAAAGTCCATCAGCATGGAGCTTCTTCATGCGCTTGACACCAATGTGACCAAGGCGGCAGTGCCACAAGTATGTGGAACTATCGTTATCAACTTTACATCACGTTATGAATATGTGTAACATTACGCTCGAGATTCATTAAGAATAAATCATTGACCATCGGAGCATGACCATAAAACATATCTCTCATATAAATAGAACAACCATTATTCTCAGATTTAAATGAGTAGCCATATCGTATCAAACGAGATCCGGATACAATGTTCATGCTCAAACTTGGCACTAAATAACAATTATTAAGGTTCAAAACTAATCCCGTAGGTAAATGTAGAGGTAGCGTGCCGACGACGATCACATCGACTCTGGAACCATTCCCGACGCGCATCGTCACCTCGTCCTTCGCCAGTCTCCGCTTATTCCGCAGCTCCTGCTGTGAGTTACAGATATGAGCAACGGCACCGGTATCAAATACCCAGGAGTTACTACGAGTACTGGTAAGGTACACATCAATTACATGTATATCAAATATACCTTTGGTGTTGCCGGCCTTCTTATCCGCTAAGTATTTGGGGCAGTTCCGCTTCCAGTGACCCTTCCCCTTGCAGTAAAAGCACTCAGTCTCAGACTTGGGTCCATTCTTTGACTTCTTCCCGGCAACTGGCTTACCGGGCGCGGCAACATCTTTGCCGTCCTTCTTGAAGTTCTTCTTACCCTTGCCCTTCTTGAACTTAGTGGTCTTATTGACCATCAACACTTGATGTTCTTTCTTGATTTCAACCTCTGCTGACTTCAGCATTGAAAATACTTCAGGAATGGTCTTCACCATCCCCTGCATATTGTAGTTCATCACAAAGCTCTTGTAGCTTGGTGGGAGCGACTGAAGGATTCTGTCAATGACCACCTCATCTGGGAGGTTAATGTCCAGCTGGGACAGACGGTTGTGCAACCCAGACATTTTGAGTATGTGCTCACTGACAGAACTATTTTCCTCCATCTTACAACTATAGAACTTGTCGGAGACTTCATATCTCTCGACCCGGGCATGAGCTTGGAAAACTAGTTTCAGCTCCTCGAACATCTCATATGCTCCGTGTTGCTCAAAACGCTTTTGGAGCCCTGGTTCTAAGCTGTAAAGCATGCCGCACTGAACGAGGGAGTAATCATCAGCACGAGACTGCCAAGCATTCATAATGTCTTGGTTCTCTGGGACGGGAGCGTCACCTAGTGGTCCTTCTAGGACATATTGTTTCCTGGCAGCTATGAGGATGATCCTCAGGTTCCGGACCCAGTCCGTATAATTGCTGCCATCATCTTTCAGCTTGGTTTTCTCTAGGAACGCGTTGAAGTTCATGTTGACATGAGCGTTGGCCATTTGATCTACAAGACATATTTTGCAAAGGTTTTAGACTAAGTTCATGATAATTAAGTTCATCTAATCAAATTAATATAATGAACTCCCACTCAGATTAGACATCCCTCTAGTCATCTAAGTGTTACACGATCCGAGTCGACTAGGCCGTGTCCGATCATCACGTGAGACGGACTAGTCATCGTCGGTGAACATTCTCATGTTGATCGTATCTTCCATACGACTCGTGTTCGACCTTTCGGTCTCCGTATTCCGAGGCCATGTCTGTACATGCTAGGCTCGTCAACTTAACCCTAAGTGTTTTGCATGTGTAAAACTGTCTTACACCCGTTGTATGTGAACGTAAGGATCTATCACACCCGATCATCACGTGGTGCTTCGAAACGACAAACTTTAGCAACGGTGCACAGTTAGGGGAGAACACTTCTTGAAATTTTGTAAGGGATCATCTTATTTACTACCGTCGTTCTAAGTAAACAAGATGCATAATACATAATAAACATCACATGCAATTATATAAAGTAGTGACATGATATGGCCAATATCATGTAGCTCCTTTGATCTTCATCTTCGGGGCTCCATGATCATCTTGTCACCGGCATGACACTATGATCTCCATCATCATGATCTCCATCATCGTGTCTTCATGAAGTTGTCACGCCAACGACTACTTCTACTTCTATGACTAACGCGTTTAGTAATAAAGTAAAGTAGTTTACATGGCGTTCTTCAATGACACGCAGGTCATACAAAAATAAAGACAACTCCTATGGCTCCTGCCGGTTGTCATACTCATCGACATGCAAGTCGTGATTCCTATTACAAGAACATGATGTCATACATTACAATATATCATTCATCATTCATCACAACTTCTGGCCATATCACATCACATGACAATTGCTGCAAAAACAAGTTAGACGTCCTCTAATTGTTGTTGCATCTTTTACGTGGCTGCAATTTGGTTCTAGCAAGAACGTTTTCTTACCTACGAATAACCACAACGTGATCTTGTCAATTTCTATTTACCCTTCATAAGGACCCTTTTCATCGAATCCGCTCTAACTAAAGTGGGAGAGACAGACACCCGCCAGCCACCTTATGCAACTAGTGCATGTGTCGGTGGAACCGGTCTCACGTAAGCGTACGTGTAAGGTTGGTTCGGGCCGCTTCATCCCACAATACCGCTGAAGCAAGATTAGACTAGTAGCGGCAAGCAAGTTGACAAGATCTACGCCCACAACTAAATTGTGTTCTATTCGTGCAATAGAGAACTACGCATAGACCTAGCTTATGATGCCACTGTTGGGGAACGTTGCAGAAAATTAAAATTTTTCCTACGGTTTCACCAAGATCCATCTATGAGTTCATCTAAGCAACGAGTCAAGGGATTGAGTTTGTATCTACATACCACTTGTAGATTGCGTACGGAAGCGTTAGATGGAGCGGTGATGATGGAGTCGTACTCGCCGTGATTCAGATCACCGGAGATCCTAGCGCCGAACGGACGACACCTCTGCGTTCAACACACGTACGGTGCGTGTGACGTCTCCTCCTTCTTGATCCAGCAAGGGGGAAGGAGAGGTTGATGATGATGGCTCCAGCAGCAGCACAACGGCGTGGTGGTGGTGGAACAACAGCACTCAGGCAGGACTTCGCCAAGCACGTGACGGAGGAGGAAGAGGTGTAGCAGGGGGAGGGGGCGCCAGGACTTCAGGGTGCGGCTGCCCCTCTCCCCCTCCCTTTATATAGGCCCCCAGGGGGGGCGCCGGCCCTGGGAGATTCAATCTCCCAAGGGGGCGGCGGCCAAGGGGGGAGGAGTGCCCCCCAAGGCATGTGGTGCGCCCCCCCCCACCCTAGGGTTTCAACCCTAGGCGCAGGGGGTGGGCCTAGGGGGCGCACCAACCCACTATGGGCTGGCTCCCCTCCCACTTCAGCCCATGGGGCCCTCCGGGATGGGTGGCCCCACCCGATGGATCCCCGGGACCCTTCCGGTGGTCCCGGTACAATACCGGGTGACCCCGAAACTTTCCCGATGGCCGAAATACCACTTCCTATATATAATTCTTTACCTCCGGCCATTTCGAAACTCCTCGTGACGTCCGGGATCTCATCCGGGACTCCGAACAACATTCGGTATACTGCATACTCATATTCATACAACCCTAGCGTCACCAAACCTTAAGTGTGTAGACCCTACGGGTTCGGGAGACACGTAGACATGACCGAGACGGCTCTCGGGAAATAACCAACAGCGGGATCTGGATACCCATGTTGGCTCCCACATGCTCCTCGATGATCTCATCGGATGAACCACGATGTCGAGGATTCGAACAACCCCGTATACTATTCCCTTTGTCAATCGGTACGTTACAAGCCCGAGACTCGATCGTCGGTATCCCAATACCTTGTTCAGTCTCGTTACCGGCAAGTCACTTACTCGTACCGTAATGCATGATCCCGTGACCAAACACTTGGTCACTCCGAGCTCATTATGATGATGCATTACCGAGTGGGCCCAGAGATACCTCTCCGTCATACGGAGTGACAAATCACAGTCTCGATCCGTGTCAACCCAACAGACACTTTCGGAGATACCTGTAGTGCACCTTTATAGTCACCCAGTTATGTTGCGACGTTTGGTACACCCAAAGCACTCCTACGGTATCCGGGAGTTACACGATCTCATGGTCTAAGGAAGAGATACTTGACATTGAAAAAGCTCTAGCAAAACGAACTACACGATCTTGTGCTATGCTTAGGATTAGGTCTTGTCCATCACATCATTCTCCTAATGATGTGATCCCGTTGTCAATGACATCTAATGTCCATAGTCAGGAAACCATGACTATCTGTTGACCAACAAGCTAGTCAACTAGAGGCTTACTAGGGACATGTTATGGTCTATGTATTCACACGTGTATTACGATTTCCGGATAATACAATTTATAGCATGAATAAAAGACAATTATCATGAACAAGGAAATATAATAATAATGCTTTTATTATTGCCTCTAGGGCATATTTCCAACACATAGGTCACAGTGGCGCCAATGTAGGCCGTGCCCGCGCTCACCGCTCCACGGGTCACGGTACCGCCCATGCCGGTCGTGCCCACGATCACCGTGCCCCAGGTCATGATGCCACCCATGCCCATCGTCCCCCGCGGTCACTTATGTGGGACTGATGCTTTCGTCGACCTGTGGGTCCGGGTTGCGGCCGCTGGCGGCGACCTAGCCACCCCGTTCGGCCGGAGTAGTGGGGATTGGCCAAACTTGATTAGGACGGCGATGTGAGGCGGAGTAGGCAGAAGCTGCGAGGAAGGGGAGGACGGGAGGGGATGCGGCGACGTCAGGAGTAGGGCCGCGCCTCCTCTGTTTCTGTGTGTCCACGAGAGAGAAGGGGTTGGTGGGATCCCGATGGGCTGAGAGAGTTAACCCACTTAATATTTTTTCTGTTCAATGGGACCCCACTAAAGCAATTTAACTGGGATGGACTTGGTAGTCCCACTAAACCCCACCTCCACCCGCAGCGTGACGCCTCGTCCAAAGCTGTCATCCTCATATCCGTTCTTCAAATCCATACAAGCCATGCAACTTGATAAACACTATGTAGATCAACATAGGAATATTCATACATATATGGAACCCGCAAAAAAAAATCATACATATATGGGGTATTAAAATTTTGCACAATCACCCAAAAAGCAAGTTCTCCACTTGGATATATGGATTAGCTAAAATGCTAGCTAGGTTGACTAATTAAACGGGGAGGGGCGCCAGACTTCATCATTTCCTCGCTGGTCCTTTTCTTTTGCTGTCACTGAACCGCGTAGGCATCGACAGCCGAGGAGGATCCTTCTCGTGCCGCTCTCGGACGACAACAAGGAGGAGTAATGCTGGTGAGTCGACGGGCGGCGTGAGCCTATTCCTTCGCCAGCTGGACTGCTTTCGCCGCGGCGCTCGCCCTCTCTGCTGTGGGGTGCTTGGACTCCTCAATGTCGAGCCCGGCGGTGACGCCTCGCATCCGTCCGCCGGGGTCAGCGACCGATGGATGACATCGTGCATAGCTGCTCTTCTGGGCCGAGCAGTCCAGACATGCGGGAGCCGCAGCAGCTGCGGGAAGCGGCGGCCGCCTCCCTTCTCCGTGGGCTCAACGGTGCGGGCACGAGGACCCAGTGCGTTTGTCACGCAAAACGCTGTGTGTATGAATACAGTATAATACAGTATGAAATAAAAAATCAAAGCGAAATTCTCTGGGTTCGTTCATTTCAAAATTAACAAGCCCTGAAACCTTGTTAATTTTGATTCCAAATTGACATCTTCGTCATTTCTGCTGTGATGTCCGCTTTGTAATCAGGGAAGCCGCCGGCCGCTAGGTATTATCCACTGTGCTTCAGAAGCGCCGCCATCGTTCGGCCGGCAGACCTCACTGCACGGCCGGCTTTCTTTCGGCTCTGATTGATCGATCTTTTTTTTTCCTTTTCTTTTAGCGGCACAAAGGGCTGATATAGAAAGATCAAGGAAAAAAGAGTTTACAACAAGCCCTTCGTTGTGGAACAAAGGGTTGTTTCCTTTTGGACTTTGATAAATGACACACGTGGCACACACATGGCAACTCCGAATGTTTTTATGGCAAATTTAGTGACACGAGGATGGCTACTTTAATGGTCAAGCATGACAACCTCTTTTTGGATGACAAGTTCAGTTTATTTTATTTTGTTTTTCTTTTTGGACGCCAACTTTAGTTGTAAAAAGACGTTAGGGCCAGAGTGCTTCGTGCCACACGTGTGGCACTTATCATTTGGGTTTCTTTTTTCTTTCTTTCTTTCGTAAGAACCATCATTCACATTGGACTCGAATATAGTACTCCGTTTGAACAAGGCTGGAGAAGAAATAGAGGAAGCGGCAGGGGGTGATTTTTTATTTCCTTAACTTAACTGGCTATTGGAAACGACCCCTACAAAATATATTTTTTGCCAAGTAAATTGTTAAACTTTGCACAAAAGAATGATTTTATATGTGCATCACTTAAGTGGTGTTTTTTAGTGCAGGGGCCGAGTTCCTGAGGGTGAAAGCTTTAGGTTTTACCTTTGTTGGTTGAACTTGGCAATGCCGTTGTTAATGCAACCTTTCCTTGTTGCATTGTGTTCACTTAGACCCCTGGATGAAAACCCATGATCTAATCTAAGTGGTTGGGTCTACCTTCCTTTCTGAAGGTATTGTTATTGGAGTACATATCGTGTTACTTGGGTTGTCATCGTTAATGGTTTTTGTTGTTGCATTTGGAGTTCGGTTGAGATTTTTTTCTTCTTCTTTTGTAATAAGTTGGTTGTGTGAATCATCGATGTGTTGAGTAGCTCTTGAGTTGTGTTGATACAGAGGTTAGGTGTAGTTGGCATGGAGTTTGTGCATTCAGATGCAGTAAAATCAAAAAAAATAGAAGAAAATCAAAAAATCTAAATTTTTTTATCAACATTGTTGAATGTTTTACCCACATGAATATTTTTGCGGTGAAAAAATATTCATGGAGATCTGGGCACAAAAAAATGCTGCAAAAGGGTAATTTTTTAAGCATTTGAAATATCAATTTTGTTTTTCTCCAGGCCTCCCCGAACGTTTTTTCATCATGAAACTTTGCATGTTGGTAGCACATTCAACAATGTTTATCACAAAACTAAATTGTTTCCTTTTTCTTTTTGTTTGAAATTTACTATTCATCCGGGTGCATATGAAGATGTAATTGACACCTTCTTGTCGAAGAAAATCTGAACATAAGCTAGCTCACCGTTGGTCCTCCAGCATCGTATGCAAACTATAGCTCAGATGGTTAGCTTTCATGTGGTGAAGCCTGCCCATCAGAATTCAAATCCTACACCGATACGGGTGCACATATTTGCTAGATTTATTTTAACCTTTCCAGCAATGTTCATTCAGTGGGGGACGACATTTCCATCGACAATGCGGCGTCTGTGATGACTTTGTCAATCTTAAGATGCTGTGCTAGCTCAGTGTCTCGGAGATGCTCATAGATGTAGGGTGTGTGTGCGTTCATTGGGGTGTGTGTGCGTGTATGTCAGCATCTGTGATTGAACTGTGTAAAAAACACATATATGCACCATATTTATTATCTTTCAACAACGCAATTTGACTCAAACATACATTATTCTCACGAGTGATCACAAGTAAATTAATCAGCACTTATTCAGGACTCACTGCTCTTGCTTGGACCCTTTCCCCTGGCCCACCCTTTGATCTTGCGGAGCAATCTCGGCCGTCCGATTCCTGCCCTGCAGCCCACCAACCCCATGCACGACTCCTCTCCCGCGGCGCACGACGACGCGTTGGACGACGTCTTGCGGAGCTCCACCTCGTTGATCGGCGCGGCCACCGCCACCATCTTCTCCCCCTTCTTGCGCTGCTCCTCCACCGTCGGGTTGGTGCCATCGTCGTCGTCGCCTATCACCACCGGGCCCTTGGCGGCGGCGCCCTCGCCGTCGCTGACCAGGAGGTCGTGCTGCAGCCACGCCGTGATCCAGCCGAGGTAGATCAGCTCCTCCATGTCCGCCGCCCACCGGTCCCGGAGCACCTCCATCCCGTCCAGCAGGTCCTTGCTGCTCGACAGCTTCCGCATGCTCCTCTCCACGGCGACCTCCACGCTCTATGCCATGCACAGCACACAAGAAAGATCTTGATTAGACGGAAATGGAAGGAAATGTCCACGAAGCGAAGAAGAAAATGCGTACCTCACTGTCTGTTCCTTTCCCCTTCTGTAGCTGCAAAACCAGCTCTTTCATCTCCGCCACGAGCTGCTCAAAGCCTCGGCACCTCGTCGCCATCTCTGCCTCCCGGGCATCCAGAGCCAGGATCCTTCCATCAATGGCGTCGAATTCCTGCCTGCTCTTCCTGGCAGCTTTCCTGAACTTGCTCTGCAGGGCGTCGAGGCTCGCCCGCATCACGGCGAACTCTTCAGCGGCTGCCCGGATCTCCGTGGCGGCCGCCTCGAGCCTCTGGTTCTGGGACTCCAGCAGCTCCAGCTTCATCCCCAGGCACATGATCTGCATCTTCTGGTACGTCGACTCCTGCTCCTTCGCGTCACAGTAGTCGTGGAACCGCGACTCGATGCCGGCGGCCCGCTCTTCGAGGGCCGACACCACGCGCTTCAGGCTCTCGACCTCTTCGGCGCCGGCGGGGGACGTCCCCTGAACGTCCTGGAACCTCTGGTTCTTGACTAAAACTTCCGATGAGCTCTCGGTGTCCTGCGCCACCATGATTTCTTCAGTAAGAGAAGCCTGCCTCGCATGTCCACCGCCGACGAGCCTGCCGGTGCTGTAGGGGGTCTCTGCTTGCACCAGCTTCCGCGGCGCCCGGTTCGGGGACTCCATTTCTCCTCCTCCCTCTTCTCCTTGAATCAATCTCAAACCGTCTGACGATGATTGATCCAATTGGATCGAGTTATCAGACGAGTCTAGGTCACTGTGCCTGATTGCTCTATCTGCTATGAGGCCGCAGATAAAAGAACCTGCCAGGGGAAAGGTCAAGGGAATGATTATCTTGAGAAGGAGATTCTTGATGTCCTCTGCTTGCTTACTTCCCATTTAGAACATTTCATCATTCCTGCAGTCTGCATGAAACAAGCTCTTTATTAGTAGTATGTATATCTGGACAGTGCCCCACCCCATAAGTCCTGACTTGCTTTGCCTTGAGGGTTAAACTATGCCAAGTTTCTCCAGGTCTGTAACCCAAGAGCAGCTGCTTGGGTGACATCTTTGATCAAGAGTTTCAAGACACGGAAATTTTCGCTTCTTCCGTGTTATTTGACGGTATTAAACACATTAACTGTTGGAGTTGGTAACCAATTGGGATTCATCATATCTTTGCCTTGCAAGGCAGGATTAGTATTGTTTTGTTTCTTGCTTGAGAGAGGAAAGCACAACCTCTTGGCATGCACCAGATGCAAAGTCTTCCCAGTTTGTTTGGAGTGTACAAGATCGTCACCTACGGGCATCGGGAAACCTTTCCTAGTATATGTTGGTTGCTAGCTACCAGCATGTAATTGTACCATGGGTGAAGTCTGTGATGTCCAGATTGTTGTGTTGGGGCTGTTGTTTGCGTATGCCCTCTCTTACAAGTATTCTATCTGCCTTCTAGTATGTTGAAACTTTTTTTTTTGGAGGGGTTTATGTTGAAACTTGTTGTGCACTCAAACTATGTAATGTTATGTACAGTAAATTACTAGTGAACACCGGCAAAAAAAAGTAAATTACTAGTGAAGCAAAGCTACTTTTTTCTATTAGATGGCCTATTATGTAGTGTGATCTTTTTTTTTCTACCTTCGACATGCTAGGGAACAATAAAAGCATGGAAGCTTATGTACCTTTGCAGCTTTGCTCCTGTCAATGTTGAAATAATCAGTACTCCCTCTGTTCCAACATAATTAAAGTTCTATAAACTTGGTCAAACTTATGAAGTTTGACTTCAAAAACCCCTAGAAATTCAAGTGTTTAGAAACGGAGGGAGTACTAGTGAAGCAAAACCATTCTTTTCTGCTAGATGCTGTCAGGAGTCCAGAGCTTCATAAGCCTGATACTAAGTTTTTGTTGATTCCATCACTAAAATTGCCCGATTCACTAAATGTCATATACAGTTCAAGTGTCGGACATTTTGTCGATTTGATCTAGAAAATTGCCTGATTCACTGCATGCATCCTATTCCTAGAAAACTAGTGCTGCTTGAGGTTGTGGCAAACCTGAAAGAACCTGAAAGCTTCCCTTAAAACAGCTGGAGTGGCTGTATATAGCTGTCAAAATACAGTTCGAAAATATAAAGTTGTTGCAGACTAGATGATACATGGAGCAAAAGTTGTGCACATGGTATTCAACAATGTGCCAGTCTTAGAGCTTAAAATATTGGATTGAAAATCCAAACGCACTGCATTCACCAGTCAACTAAGGTGTACATCATTGCAATACAGGAATATTATCTCACAAACAGAACGATAAAAGTTTTACAACATCAGGGAGGATTGCCAAGGGCACCAAGAACTGCCAGGATTTTAGTCCACTAAATCTAGACGTATATGCCTATGTCATGCCAACAAAATAGATGCATCTGCTCAAAATTTCAGAGTCACAACGTTGCATATATACCTCAAGTATCACGCACTGCAAACACCCTGACGCAGTGATCAGATCCACAAGAAGCCAGCTCGATTGCTGCTTTCTCATCAGCCGAGTCGGGTTTCTGCCACCGCAAACGGTGCACAGTTGACACATGACACAACAGAGGATCCAACCGGAGCATGCATGCGACGCTGAGGAGGGGTGGATCTGAGCTACTGTCTGAAGCAGCTCTCCCCCCTGAAACACTCCAGAGCTCGATCAGTCCATTGTCCATGCCAACAGCAATAATGCCGGCATTACGAGCACGGTCACGGCCCGTCCAGGCCAATGCTGTGACACTCTCACGGAACTGAGGCAATGTGGCGAGCAGCTTGACGGAAGATGCATCTTGAACACACCATATCTTGACAGTCTTGTCCCTTGAACCAGTTGCAAATTCGTACCCAAATGGGTTCCACGAGCATGCCCATATGATTCTTTTGTGCGCTTCATGCTTTGTAACCAGGTGATGCTGTGCCCCTTCCTCTAAGAGTTACAAAAGTGGGATGGCACCAACAATTGCACAACATGAGCACTGGATCCAATACAACAAACAAGGTATATGAAACTAAAAGATACAAATCCCTCACCAGTTTTCTTAATCGAAAAGACAGACAAGTGACGATCCCTTGATACACTCAGAAGAAAAGCATTGTCAGAAGAAAATTCCATTTGCGTAACCGTCAGATTGTGAGACTGCAAGCGGCCAACGGCTTTCCATGTTCCAACTTCCCAGAGCCAGATCTCAGCAACTGGTGCCGATTGAGCCTGCAAGAGAATCAAGTATCATTCAGAACTCCCTAGCAAAATATAGACATTCTCCATCAACTACTATTGTAGTAGTATGACGACAAATAGTACTGTAATATGTATTCTTGCCACATGAGGATGCACAGATACAAAACTATTTTCCTGCGACAGTGGCAAAACATTTAAGTGGTTCCCAGAAATAAATAAATAAAGCCCCAGCAATACTATGTATCCGTTCAAGTTTCTATGAAAATGAAAAATAACATCTGTTTGCAGATTCACATTTGAGCACTTAGCTGAACCGTACATGCTCTAAACAAGAACAATCATGGCCAGGTGAGGTAAATGATCATGGTGATGCTGATGTCTGGCTTAACACAACTGATACCGGATATCATACAAAAATTTCAGTCACGACAAGAAAGCATGCAGTAATACCTTGCACGACGATGCAACGAGCTTCCCTGCATGATCACAGCAGATGGAAAAGAGTTCATTTCCATGCCCATAAAGTTTGTGAGATTCAGGCCATAAGGTATTCCATGCAAGCTGGTCCTCCACAGGAGGCTCAGTAAACACAGTTGGCACTGCATCAGGAATCGTCTCCATGGAATCTGGACCATCATTAGAAGCGCTGCTTGGGGATTCCTTTCCTGCATAAAACCATCAATAAAAAAATATCGGTCAAATGAAAAAGAATCACTGAAAAAATAAAGTAGGTGCTACTAAGATTTGTTATGAAAAGCTAACAAGACACTATGCCCAATACGTGAGGGATTTTTACCATGTGTATATATAGGTTTCTGTGAAAGCCCAAGAGCAGACATATTTGCTCCAAGGACTTGCACATTGTCAAAATCCTCATTGTCAGGTTTCAACAAAGTTGCTTCCTGTAGGGTCTTGAGGAATGATAAAGTAGCTTCAAAGACTCTACAGACCTTTTCATCAGCACCACAAACAAACCGGTGGTTTCCTGTACCCTGAATGAATGCCACACAGTTAATGTCATGCCCATGGATTTGGGGGCGAGCAATTTCGCGCCAACAAATCACATCTCCTGGGTTAACATGACTTCTCCAAGGAGCAAATATGCGTGCTGTCTGCATAATAAACATTGATGCAAAACAGGCTTAGCAAGTAAGCAAGCAAAAATGATAATAACCAAAGATAAATGTTCTCTATAAGACTGCGCTGAAGCTGAAGTACAAGAACCTACCTGGTCATGGCTAACTGTTAGCAAATATTCGCCAGATCTAGACCATGTTAAGTCAGATACGGGTGCAAAATGACCAGATGGGACAATCTGGGGCTGCCAATTTTCCGAATCCAGTCCAACATCTCTCCACATATGAAAAAATCCACCATAGCCATGTGCAAGAATTGATTTACCATCAGGTTCCCAATGGCCACCATAAAATCCAAGTGCTGAGTGACTTAATTCACCAACTGTCACTGAATTTATCCAAAGGCCGGTATTTTTTTCAGGCCTCCATATCATCATCATCTTGTCCATAGATGCAGATAATATGCTCATTGGCTGATGAGCTTCACCACCAAGTAGCAGTCTAGGAGGCTGCCACTCTACTGAATATACCCAATCTTCATGCCCAACAAGAAGAGACTCCAATGATACCTGGTAACTTGTATTACCTGCCACAAATAGAGGACCTTCAATGTAGGAGGCCATCCCAATATTATCCTTCCTTTGTTGCACATCTGAAGTCATCTTCCATATCCGAATGGTTTTGTCCTGAGACGAGCTAACGAGAAAAAGGCTGTGTTTCTCACTGCTCGTCATCACAGGTAAAGAAAAGTCTAAACTTCTAATCCAGTCAGAATGGCCCTTAAGTTCACAGGCTTTAATGAACTGTGCATCATAAAATGCTGGTCAGTACAGAAATGCGAGCAGGTATAGCAATGGAAGTAAGAAGAAATCTTACAAACCTTGCCTGACTGATCCCCACAATATATGTGGACCTTATGATCTAATCCCCCCATTGCTAAAATTAGGCCTTCCTGTTCCGGCAACACCACTAATGAAAGTGAAACCATTGGTTTTAAACCAACGGAAAGAGAATGCAAACAAGACACTTTGCAGGAGCCTGCAGAAGTGAAACCAGATAACTTAAATGGGATGACAGCACGCGTTTGTAAAGCTTTAAGATCATACAAGTTAAAAGAATTGGACTATAAATTTTGCTTTAGAGATAAGCTAAAGATTAATGCGACTATTCGAGATATAATCACTAAGCTTAGGATCCGTGGACAAAGTATCAGAATGCTAGTCGATCATCTTACCATCAGCAGTCGGCTCAACCACCATTTCCCAAATAACCACTATACCATCTGAGGAGGTGGAAGCGAAAATTGATACCCTATCCGACACCATTCTTCCAGCAAGACAGGTGACGCCTTTCTTATGCATGGCTGGTAGTTGCAAAACATGAGACCACTGCAAAGCAGACATAAACAGCAAAATCAATCAACTTAGGTCAAGATAAACAGATAAACATATTCCGAGCAAGCACATGAGAAGAAGAAGAAGGAGAAATCTAATGCCACGAAATTGCAGCAAAGGCTTCAAACAGAATCCTAACGACAACAAACTCATATATGGTGAAACAGAAGAAATTCACCTTGCCTATTCCAGAACCAATCTTCCATGCCATAATAGCACCATCAGAACTTCCAGACAATAGATAGTGTGTCTCCCTGCTTTGAACTGCAAAGGGGCAAATGAAAAACCACCAGCCAACGGTTCAGTACTCATTACAGGATCAGTCCAAAACACATTTTGCTTGATCTATCTCCTCTCAAGTCGCACCAATTATTCATTGAGACAATTTCAGGTTCACACTCTAATTTTTACCTCAAAATGCAGCTCACTGCATCAGCAATGGTACAAGACATGGTATTGTTTCAGACTGGTTACTCTGGCTAATCATTTCAGTTCAGATGCAACAGGAAACTAGTAAGAGAGGCACAAAATAGGTGTAAAAAGGAGGTAGCAGACCTTGGAGTACATCCTTCTTGGTTGGCAGCCACAGCGTGCAGTTCACCGCCGCCTTGTGCCCCGGCAGCGTCGTCACGATCTCCCCTCTCTGTTCCAGCACACACACGAACCGAGACCAATCGGATCAAACAAAGAAAACAGCAG
This sequence comes from Triticum dicoccoides, assembly GCF_002162155.2. Taxonomy (NCBI): domain Eukaryota; kingdom Viridiplantae; phylum Streptophyta; class Magnoliopsida; order Poales; family Poaceae; genus Triticum; species Triticum dicoccoides. The sequence goes on from NC_041381.1 coordinate 164,902,457, forward strand.
AATACCTAAAAACAGAAGGGTAAGAGGACCAGATCGACGGACCGAAGGGGAGAAAAGGGCGACGGCGTTCTGGGCGCCGAAGGCGACGAGACCACAGGCGCCCCACGAGACGTTGTTCACGACACGGTTGCACCCGGCGCCAATGAAGACCCTCTCCGCCTCCACTCCCCCGCGAGTTCCGGCGAGCTCCCCGGCCGCCGGCGGCATCGCGACGGCAAGCAGGCTCTGCTTCTTTTCTCTCCTTTGTTTTGGGGGAAAGCAGGCTCTAGCTAGGGTTCAGGGTTTGGTTACTGCCGGGTCCGACCGGCTCAGCCACGCTAAAAGCATCTCTTGCCGCGCCCCAACAGTCCCCCGGTCTGTTTTTAGAGCCCGCGCTAAAAAAAGCCTAGTCACGTCTTCAGAAATCCAATTTTCGTCGGTTCGGTCTAAAATTGCCGCCGGCGGACCCAGAGCAAACCCACGCGTCAGGAACGCCCGGAGGTGTCGGGGAAAACGTTTTTAGCGCGAAAGCCCGGTGGGACTGTCGAGTCAGCGACGCACGGCGTATCCTCGTCCTCGTCGCCTCGTTTTCCCGCGACGAATCAATGTCAAGGCTGCCGCTGGTCAGCCTTCCGCTAAGATTCCCCACTGGCAACGCAGTAATGGCCAGGCGACTCGCCGCCCCCTCCAGCCACGCGTACACACACGTTTGTCGCCTCCTTAGCGGCTATAAGAAGCCACCCTTCTCGTTGGTGGACGCACTCTCCTCGCCCCGCAGTCTCTCTTTCTCTCGTCGCCGGCGCCCCGTTCCATCTCTCTTTCTCTCGTCGCCGGCGCCCCGTTCCGTCTCTCCCTCCCCCTGCCACCAATCTCCGATGGATGAACTGTTGGGCGCTGCACTCTACATGAGTGGGAGGCGCACCTCCTCCACGAGGCCAACTACCCGGCGCCGTTAGACATGCGCGCGCCGGGGAGGTGGAGGCTTAGTGCCGGAGGCGTCCCAGTCCCCCCGCGGCCCGACCCCGAGCACCCTGGCCGCTTCCACGATGAGATCGAGCGCGTCCGGGCCTCCCTGCTGGAGGAGGTACGCGGCCGCCCGGAGTACGCTGCCAACAACCACGCAAGCTGGGCAGCGTACTTCCAACGCCGCCATGAGGAGCAGCTCGCCTCCACCAACCACACGCCGGTGAGGGGGCGCCACAGCGCCGACGGCCGCCGCCTGTGGTGGGGCGCCCCCGGGCGCACGCTCCACTTCGTCCTCAAGCACCTTGAGGGCGGCAACGAGCCGCCGCTCCAGTACCCGACGCCCCCGGCGCCTATCCCACGCTGGAGCGGTGCGATCTGGTTGTAGAGGCGCATGGCGGGTTAGTCCTCCTCCTCCTCCTCGTCCTCCCTGTCCTCCTCCTCCTCCCTCTCCTCCGGCTCGCTGGCGATGGCCAGCGTCAAGCCCGAGCCCATGGGGACGCCGCTCGAGCGACGCACCCGCGGCAGCCCCCTCATCATCAACGAGGCTGACCGTGGCTCCTCCTCCTTCCGCCTCGTCAAGCCCAAGCCAGAGTGGGGGCTCGTCGCCGTGAAGAACGAGCACGACGACATGGCCGCCGCCGCCGAGGCCGCCCTCAAGTGAGAGCGCGAGGACTACGTCAAGCTGGAAATGGAGCGCCGGCGCCGCGCCTCGAGGAGATCACCGCCTGGCGCCGCGGCCATGACGAGGGCGGTGTCATCGTCCTCGACGACAACAACGACACACCACCGCCGCCAACCAAAGCCATCCGCCAAGGCAACGCAGGCCAGGGGTGCAGCAAGGACGGCGGTGGCGTGAAGGAGGAGGCCGATAACGGAGGCGACTATGGTGCCTTCGGCGCATTCTTCGACCTGTAGGGGCAGCGGGCGGCGGCGCCCCTACAAACATTAATGAAATCGCCTAGCTTTTTTAAGTTTTTATGTACAAACATTAATGAAATCGCCTAGTTTGCCTGAAATGTGTCATGTTTGGCCGAGTTTTTTTATTTCAAATATTTCCAAAAATCGGCGTTTGGGGGCGACCTGGGGTCAGTGGTTGGGAAACCGACTGTCCCCATGCCGATATTTTCGCCGGCGCGCCCCAGGCGGCGCTTTTACAAGCCCCCGGGGGCCGAACGACTGTAGATGCTCTAAGGCTTAACAGGTCGATCGAGTTGAAATAACCGTCGGTAACGCGATTTTTTTAGAGAGAGAGAAACAAAGGGACGGGCTAGATGTCCGGTGACTGAAAACAATTTTGGGAGCCATTGGATGAAAGAAAAACAGCCAGATCGGCTTCTTGAACATTCAAACAGTTTCATTGTTCATCTTATACCTCAGATTCGCGGATCTACCACCGGCCTAACCGCCTGTTACCAACGCCCGCGGGCGGCGGCGCTACCTCGCCGGCCTCGCCGCGCCGCCCTCCCCCCAACCGTTGTCCATCATATACTGCTATCGCCCCAACCATCCCTCTAACCCCGGCCATGTAGAATTTTTTTTGCAAAGAATTTGCACCACCCCACTGTTGGGGAACGTAGCATGCAATTTAAAAAAAATCCTATATTCACGCAAGATCTATCTAGGAGATGCATAGCAACGAGAGGGGGAGAGTGTGTATACGTACCCTCATAGACTGAAAGCGGAAGCGTTTGATAACACGGTTGATGTAGTCAAACTTCTTCTCGTTCCGACCGATCAAGCACCGAACGTACGACACCTCTGAGTTCTGCACACGTTCAGCTCGATGACGTCCCTCGAACTCTTGCTCAAGCAAAGTGTCGAGGAAGTAGATGAGTTCCGTCAGCACGACGGTGTGGTGACGGTGATGGTGAAGTGATCCGCACAGGGCTTGCCTAAGCACTACGAGAATATGACCGAGGGTGTAATCTGTGGAGGGAGGTGCCGCACACGGCTAACAGATGTCGTTGTGTTTTCTAAGTGCCTCCTCCCCTCATATATATAGGTAGGAGGGAGAGGGAGCAGCCCTAGGGGCGCCCCAAGTAGGAGGCATCCTACTTGGACTCCTGCCCTGGGCTGGCACCCCCCTTTTCCTTCTTTTGGCGATGAGGGGAAGGAAGGAGGAGGTGGCACCCCCCTTTTCCTTTCTGCCACCAAGGGGGAAATGCAGGAAGAGGTGGCGCCCCCTCATTTCCTTCCTCTAGGGCCTACGGCCAGGAAAGGGGCGCACCAGCCCCTTGTGGGCTGGTTTGTCCCTCCCTCGGCCCATTAAGCCCATATATTTGCCGGGGTTGCCCGAAACTCCTTTCCAATGACCCGATATGTACCCAGTACCCTTTGGAACACTTTCGGTGTCCGAATACCATCGTCCTATATATCAATCTTTACCTCTCGACCATTTCGAGACTCCTCGTCATGTCTGTGATCTCATCCGGGACTCCGAACAAGATTCAGTCACCAAATCACATAACTCATATAATACAATATCATCATCGAACATTAAGCGTGCGGACCCTACGGGTTCGAGAACTATGTAGACATGACCAAGACACCTCTCCGGTCAATAACCAATAGCAGAACCTGGATGCTCATATTGTCTCCTGATACGTCTCCAACGTATCTATAATTTTTTATTGTTCCATGCTATTATATTATCTGTTTTTGAATGTTTTATATGCATTTATATGCTATTTTATATTATTTTTGGGACTAACCTATTAACCTAGAGCCCAGTGCTAGTTTTTATTTTTGCCTGTTTTAGAATTTCGCAGAAAAGGACTACCAAATGGAGTCCAAACGGAATAAAACTTTCGCGATGATCTTTCTTGGACCAGAAGCAAACCAGGAGACATGGAGATGAAGTCGGAGAAGCAACGAGGCGGCCACGAGGGTAGAGGGCGCGCCCCCTGCCTCGTGGGTCTCCTAACCTAATTCTTTCGCCCATATATACTCTTATACCCCAAAACCATTAGGGGGAGCCACGAAAACACTTTTCCACTGCCGCAACCTTCTGTACCCGTGAGATCCCATCTAGGGACCTTTTCCGACGTCCTGCTGGAGGGGGATTCGATCACGGAGGGCTTCTACATCAACACCATTGCCCTTCCGATGAAGCGTGAGTAGTTTACCACAGACCTGCGGGTCCATAGCTAGTAGCTAGATGGTTTCTTCTCTCTCTTTAAATCTCAATACCATGTTCTCCTTGATGTACTTGGACATCTATTCGATGTAATACTCTTTTGCGGTTTGTTCGCCGAGATCTGATGAATTGTGGATTTATGATCAGACTATCTATGAATATTATTTGTGAAAGATCGTGGATGTCGCCTAGAGGGGGGGGGGTGAATAGGCGCTTTAAAATAATTATGGTTGAGTCTTGAACAAATGCGGAATAAACCTAGCGGTTAATTTGTCAAGCACAAAACCTACAACAACTAGGCTCACCTATGTGCACCAACAACTTATGCTAAGCAAGAAAAACTACTTAGGTGATAGCAAGATATATGACAAGAAACAATATGGCTATCACAAGGTAAAGTGCATAAGTAAAGGGCTCGGGTAAGAGATAACCGAGGCACGCGGAGACGATGATGTATCCCAAAGTTCACACCCTTGCGGATGCTAATCTCCGTTTGGAGCGGTGTGGAGGCACAATGCTCCCCAAGAAGCCACTAGGGCCACCGTAATCTCCTCACGCCCTCGCACAATGCAAGATGCCGTGATTCCACTAAGGGACCCTTGAGGGCGGTCACCGAACCCGTACAAATGGCAACCCTTGGGGGCGGTCACCGAACCCGTACACTTTGGCAACCCTTGGGGGTGGTCACCGGTACCCGTCAAATTGCTCGGGGTGATCTCCACAACCTAATTGGAGACCCCGACGCTTGCCTGGAGCTTTACACCACAATGATTGAGCTCCGAAAACCACCAACCGTCTAGGGCGCCCAAGCACCCAAGAGGAACAAGCTCAAGGGTACTGTCGGTGTCAAAACCGGCGGATCTCGGGTAGGGGGTCCCGAACTGTGCATCTAGGCGGATGGTAATAGGAGACGAGGGACACGTTGTTTTTACCCAGGTTCGGGCCCTCTTGATGGAGGTAAAACCCTACGTCCTGCTTGATTAATATTGATGATGTGGGTTACAAGAGTAGATCTACCACGAGATCAAGGAGGCTAAACCCTAGAAGCTAGCCTATGGTATGATTGTTGTTCATCCTACGGACTAAAGCCATCCGGTTTATATAGACACCGAAGAGGGCTAGGGTTACACAGAGTCGGTTACAATGGTAGGAGATCTACATATCCGTATCGCCAAGCTTGCCTTCCACGCCAAGGAAAGTCCCATCCGGACACGGGACGAAGTCTTCAATCTTGTATCTTCATAGTCTTGGAGTCCGGCCGATGATGGTAGTTCGGCTATCCGGACACCCCCTAGTCTGAAACTCCCTCAGTAGCCCCTGAACCAAGCTTCAATGACGACGAGTCCGGCGCGCATGTTGTCTTCGGCATTGCAAGGCGGGTTCCTCCTCCGAATAATTTATAGAAGATTGTGAACACCAGGATAGTGTCCGGCTCTGCAAAATAAATTCCACATACAACCGTAGAGAGAATAATATTACACAAGTTCAATCTGCTGAAGTATTTTGTGGCGTAACGTCACGCCACTACCAAGCCTTCAAATTGTTTTTATTGTTCCATCTCAGCGCGTTTAGCGAGGCGATTTCCTTGGCACGTCTTGTCGAAGCAGAGATCGTGTTCCCCTTATTCCGGGATTCCCATCAATACGGACGTGGGTAACCCAACCGCGCCATTGATTGCGGCGCTTGGGAGATAAGTGAGTTTTATCAGGCCGGTGGGGACGCATGTTTCCGTCCGCCCATATAAGGGGATAAAGATCCAACCTTTTTACCTGCGCCTTCTTCCTCCTTGGCTTATCCATCTCTGCGAACTCGAGCTCTAGCGCCCAAGCCCGCACATCTCACCTCAACCTTCTCCAAATATGTCCGGAGCGGGAGGCAAGTGGATGGCCTCCTCCGTCACGGAGGGGCATATCCAGAAGCTACGCAGCACCGAATACTTGTCCAGCGACATCGCGCATCGGCTCCCCGACGAGGGAGAGCTCATCCCCACCACTAGGCCCCATGAGAGGGTAGTATTCCTTCCCCATTTCCTCCACGGACTGGGCTTCCCACTTCATCCCTTTGTCCGGGGCTCATGTTCTACTATGTCCTAGATTTCCATGATCTGGCCCCGAATTTTATCCTCAACATCTCGGCGTTTATCGTCGTGTGCGAGGCCTTCCTCTGCATCCAGCCCCACTTCGGCTTGTGGCTCAAGACCTTCAGTGTCAAGCCGAAGGTTGTGAAGGGCAGCCAAGCGGAGTGCGGAGGCGCCATGGTGGGCAGGATGTCCCACGTTACGTGGCTGGAGGGTACTTTCGTAGAAACCATTAAGGGGTGGCAATCGGGGTGGTTCTACATCACCGAGCCGCGTGACCCTGATTGGGCAGCGGCCCCCGAATTCAGATCTGGTATCCCTACACGGCTCACCTCCTGGAAAGAGAGTGGCCGGATCTGGGGGGATTCGGAGGAGCTGACCGGACTCCAAGCCTGTATCCAGAAGCTGGTGGACAAGAAGCTCAAGCTTGTCAACGTAGTCCAGGTCATGCTCATCCGCCGGATTCTCCCGTGCCAACGACGGGGCTTCAACATGTGGGAGTTCGATCCGGCGCAGCACCAGACTTTGAATGGCTCTTCGACACTATGTACGAAGAGGTCTGGAAGGTGCTGTTCAAGGGCGCCGAGGCTCCCGCATCCGCTACCGAAGATCGCGGATTCAGCTTGCAGCGTCCAGCTGACGAGGTAAGTGATATTGTCCTTTAAGGGACGCTTGTTATTCATAGTTTGACTCTATGCGGGATCTAAACTCCCTTTCCTTTGACAGGACTGGCTGAAGAAGGTCGCACAGGCTATCTGTCCGGCCCCATTGCCAGAGGACCTAGATGACGCCCGCCTAACGGGGCTGCTAGCTCCGGCACCCCACGTGGTGCCGGAGAAGAAGGCCAAGAAGAAGGCCACGGGGACTCGGAAGAGTTCCCGTTTTCAGGTGCTATCGAACGATGAATCCGAGGTCGACTCCTCCCACCAAGGCGAGGAGGAGAAGAAGAAAGCCTCTCCCCTAGCGGGGGGAGGGAAGAAAAGGAAGGCCTCCCCAACAAGGGAGGCCGAAGGGTCCAAGAGGGGAAAAACTCTTCCCCCGGACTGTTCCGCCAACGCCAGTGACGACGACGAGAACTGGCCTCCAAGGGCCAAGCCTCTGGCGAGATCGTAAGTATCCGGACTCCTGAATAACTTCAAGGTTTTCGTTTTCCACCACATTATGTCTTTCTAATGCCGCATACAACCCTGCAGTCCGCCTAAGGATGATCTCCCCACTTCGTCGAGCGGGTCCTTAGGGGCGTCGGATATGGATTCTCTTCCGACTGCCTCCACCCCCCGTGATGCGGATGATGCCGAGGTGAGATCCCAGGAAGGGACCCACCAGGAGGAGAGGGCCCCGGAGGTGTCGCAGGACAACCTCCCGGACTTTGCACCGGACTCAGCTCCGGAACCCATAGTGGCTCCGGAGTCCGGCGGGCGACCCCTTCGTAAGAAGGGCAAGACCGCGACGCTGGCTGCCTCCGTCCAACGGGAGGTGCCGGATAATTTGCTAGAGGCGCTCAATAGCACCTCTATTGAAGAGGAACACCGCACTGTTATGAGTGCGGTGATTCAGAAAGTTCAGCTCGCCAAGAACGGGCTGACCGAAGCCTGCAGCAGCCTTCTAACAGGCTTTGAGGTAAGAATTTCAATATATGTAAAATGGTACCGCATAGACAGTAGCCCCTGATGCTCGGTTCGGTGTTCAGAAAGAAAAGCCGGACTGAGGATCTTTAGAAAGATAAACGCAGGAGTCATGAAAATATGTCAATATGGGATTACAGGCTGTGCTGCTGACCTCTGCCGCACTGACTGCGGAGGTCAAAACTTTGAAGGAAAACCTCGAGCGGTCCGAGAACGAGCTCGGCCATGCCAAGAAGCAGCTCGAGGAAAAAGAAGGTGAGTAATACCTTATGAAAATTGTACCTTACAGAAAAGGATTTGGTTGCAAGAAAAATGACAAGGATAACTGGGGTATTGCAGGGGCCACTAACGAGGTGGCGACCCTGAAGGAGGCGGTGGCCGCGGCCGAACGCAATGCGGCTGTGGAGTGCACCGAGCGAGAGAAACAGGAGGCGCAGGTGGCGGAGGTACAACAAGAGCTCCAGGATCTCGTGAGGAAACATGAGAGCCTGGAGCGTGACTCGAAGACTCGAGAGTCTGAGCTTGCAACGGCTCTTGAGAGTACCAAAGCCGCTAAGGCCGAAGCCTACAAGGCCCTCCAGGAGATCGAGGCGGTAAAGAAAATAGCAGCGGGTAAGGCATTTTTCATGCAAAGTAAGCATGTGAGTGTTAATTACCTGTCGCTTACCCGAATTCGGAGCTCTCCAGGAGCGTTCACAGATCTTCCTCGCAGTGTGTCCGATGCTGCCGCATTCTACCAGGCCGAGGAGGGGAGCTCGACGGAGAAGGTCTTCTGGTCTCAGTATGCTGAGGCCGAATATCCGGTGCCCCTTAGCGACCAGCTGAAGCAGCTGGTCGAGCTCCACAAGGCGGCCAAACAGGCCATGAAGTGCCTCATAGTTCGGCTGTGGCCTAAGGAGGCCATGCCTGGGAGCTACTTCGGCCTGGTGCGGCGGCTGGTGGATGCGTGCCCGTGGGTTGAAGTCATCAAGCACTCCGCCTATATTGAAGGTGCGCGTCGGGCCCTTGCCCGCGCAAAGGTGCACTGGGGCAAGATGGATGCCCAGAAGCTTGTGACGGACCCCCCACCAGAGGGCAAGGAGCATCGCACGCCCGAGATGTATTATAGGAGTGTGCTCAAGGGCGCCCGCACTATTGTGGGTGAGTGCTCCAAAGATGTAATATTTGAGTAGACTCGCATTTTGTTATCCTGTGCGCTGAAAACTTGGTTCATATGCGCTAAGCAACGCTTGTTAATTTAAAATATTACCTTCTGTGCGGCTGTTTATCAAATCTGAGAGATGGCAAGTCGTCGGCTTCAGCCCCCATGCCACGAGTGCTGGGGTGTTCGGGATAAACTCGAGCGCTCTTGTTTCCATTTTTGGGTCCATCTAGGGAGGTGCTCAACACAACGAACAAGGCAACCGGACTTATAATGCTTGAACACTCTCACTTAGCCATAGAATTCTATAATTTTAAATTTCGGCGAAGCCCCTAGTTTTCGGAAGGCCGAATTTGGGGCGCTATCCACGCCTTGGCCGGACAGAATCCGGCTCCTCGCTCGAAGCGGCATAAGTCTTTAGGGACTCGCAAAGAACCTCTCGAACAGCGACCAGCTCTCGCCTCATCATGACGGTCAGTTTTAGCTTTCTCCACTGAGGCGTTAACCCAGCTCAACTGGGGCGCAATCGCAGTGGTTCTCCCAGTGCTACCTTAGCCGATAAAATGGAACGTAAGGTACCAAAACATGGGAGCCGGGCAAACCCAACTATTGACCCAAGAACATGATTCGGAGCCGAAGCATATAATGCTATAAGTTCAGGGTGCCGCACTTGTGAAAGTGTTCGGACTTATCACACCATAACGCGGGAAACATAAGCCCCTGGTGTATTTAGCTGTACCAAAACGTTCGGATGCAACATGTCATAGATGAACACATGTGTAAGAAAGAAATGCAATTAGAAGCAAAAATGTGCTGCATTGCTTTATTCAATAAAAACTGCTGTAAGTGCAGGACGATACAAGTGGTGCGGTAAGCAAGGGATGGGACTTTTTAACATGTCCCCCTCCAGGGGTAGGCTACGGAATAATCCATAAAACAGATTTAATGCTCATGATGGAGACCACCTGGGTTTTCGTTGTAGCCTTTCTCCTTCCCTGGCTGTTGCATCGTGGGTTCGGCATGTCTGCTGCCGGACAGGGCCTCTGACGAACGGAGTCCTGTGGGTAAAAAATAAAAGGAAAAGAAAAAGAAACGACACACTTAAGAGCCCCTGGTGCGGTTGAGCCGCAGTCTGGGCTTATCGTGGTCGAGCCCCTTACCCCATGCCCATGGTATCTTCAGAGCGTAATGGAGTACGCGAAGGGTCTGTCTTAATGTTTTACAGGGGCTGGGGTTGGGACCGCACTGCTACGCATGCTCGGAACGTGCCAGGTGGTCGTGTTGTAGGTTACTCCGGGCGCGCTTAGCTGTGTCCAGCCGCTTAGCAGCCGGACTCGAGAATTGCCTTAAAAGGCTGCTTTGTACTTCTGTCGCGAGAGCCGCTGTATGTTCCTCCGTTCGGAGGGAGCGTTCAATATTTCCGTTGACCGTGATGACTCCTCTAGGGCCTGGCATCTTGAGCTTGAGGTATGCGTAGTGTGGCACCGCATTGAACTTTGCGAACGCGGTACGTCCGAGCAAGGCATGATAGCCGCTGCGGAACGGGACTATGTCAAAGATTAACTCCTTGCTTCGGAAGTTATCCGGGGATCCGAAGACCACTTCCAGTGTAACTGAGCCTGTACAATTGGCTTCTACACCTGGTATGATGCCTTTAAAGGTCGTCTTGGTAGGTTTAATCCTTGAGGGGTCTATGCCCATTTTGCGCACCGTGTCCTGATAAAGCAGGTTTAGGCTGCTGCCGCCGTCCATCAGGACTCTGGTGAGATGAAATCCATCGACGATTGGGTCTAGAACCAATGCGGCGAACCCACCATGGCGAATGCTGGTGGGGTGGTCCCTTCGGTCAAAGGTGATCGGGCAAGAGGACCATGGATTGAACTTCGGGGCAACTGGCTCCATCGCGTATACATCCCCGAGTGCACGCTTCCGCTCCCTTTTGGGTATGTGTGTGGCATATATCATGTTCACCGTCCGCACCTGTGGGGGGAAACCCTTCTGTCCTCTATTGTTCGGCGGTCGGGTCTCTTCCTCGTCGTCGCTATGTAGCCCCTTGTCGCTGTTTTCGGCAATTAACTTGCCTGCCTGCTTGAACACCCAACAATCCCTATTGGTGTGGTTAGCTGGCTTTTCAGGGGTGCCATGTATCTGGCACAAGCGGTCGAGAATTCGGTCCAAATTGGACGGACCCTGAGTTGTTCTTTTGAATGGCTTTTTCCATTGACCGGGTTTAGAGCCTCTGAATCCGGCATTGACTGCCGTATCCTCACTGTTATCGCCGTTAATGCGGTGTTTGTTTTTTTTGCGACGCAACCTGCCACTACGGTCCTTGATATCCGGACTGCCAGAATTTTTATTGAGGTTGTTGCTGCGTGCTAGCCAGCTGTCCTCACCCGCACAGAAGCGGGTCATGAGTGATGTAAGGGCTGCCATGGATTTCGGCTTTTCCTGTCCCAGGTGCCGGGCAAGCCACTCGTCACAGATGTTATGCTTGAAGGCCGCGAGGGCCTCGGCATCCGGACAGTCGACGATTTGGTTTTTCTTGGTTAAGAACTTCGGTCCATTTGTCGGCTAGCAGATCTTGATCAGCTATAAGCTGCTGCTGCTTTTTCTTGAGGCTGTTTGCCGTGACCATAAGCCTGTGTTTGAAACGCTCCTGTTCGATGGGATCCTCAGGCACGACGAATTCGTCGTCGTCGAGGCTTGCCTCGTCTCCGGAGGGAGGCATATAGTCCTCTACCTCTTCTTCGACCGCTCTCTCATGAGGGCTGGCGTCCCCCTCCTCCTGTGCTGGATCTTGCTGGAGTGGGTTGTCTTCGGCGCTATCCGGTGTATTATTGTCTCCGGTGCCGGAATCCTCATTCTTGCTATGGCGGGATTTAGAGCGGTGCCACTGACGCCGGCGCTTGGGCTGTTTCTTGGAGGGGTCATCCTCCGCTATTCCTTCGCCGTTCCCATCCTTTGGGATATCCACCATGTATATGTCGTATGAAGAGGTGGCTTTCCAGTGCCCGGTGGGCGCTGGTTCTTGGTCGTCTCCGGCATCGTCGTCCATACCGTCGATGTCCTCAGAGTCGTAATCTAGCATGTCGGTTAGGTCGTCGACAGTGGCTACCAAGTGGGTGGTGGGTGGGCTCTGAATTTCTTCGTCGTCCGCATCCCAACCGTCCTGGCCGCAGTCCGGCCAGGCCTCTCCTGATAACGAGAGGTACTTTAGCGAACTCAAGATGTCGCCAAAAGGTGAGTGTTGAAAGATGTCCGCCGCGGTGAACTCCATGATCGGCGCCCAATCGGATTCGACTGGAGGGGGCGCGGGAGGTCCGGAGTCCGTCAAGGAGTCCGGCACCTCGGAGTCACGAGCTTCATGAGGGACAAGATCGGTGTTCGGCTCTATCGCCGTAGAGGTTGCAGCCCCCGAGGTGGTGTCTAGCCATCCATCCTTGGTCTGCGCAGCCGGCTCCGAGTCGAAGATCGGAGCGGGTTCGAGTGCGGCCTCCAGGGTACTGTCCGGCTGCAGAGCTAAATCATGCCCATCGTGACAGTACATCACGCTCAGCTGTGGCTTGAATCCATCGAGGATCAAGTCCCCGCGGATGTCAGCCGTGAAGTTCAAACTTCCAAATCTGACCTGACGGCCAGGGGCGTAGCCTTCGATCTGCTCCAGCTGGCCAAGCGAATTGGCCCGCAGTGCGAAGCCGCCGAATACGAAGATCTGTCCGGGGAGGAAGGTCTCACCCTGGACTGCATCGTCGTTGATGATCGAAGAAGCCATCGAGCCTATCAGTGACGACACAGAGGAACTCCCAATGAAAGCACCAATGTCGGTGTCAAAACCGGCGGATCTCGGGTAGGGGGTCCCGAACTGTGCGTCTAGGCGGATGGTAACAGGAGACGAGGGACACGATGTTTTTACCCAGGTTCGGGCCTTCTTGATGGAGGTAAAACCCTATGTCCTACTTGATTAATATTGATGATGTGGGTTACAAGAGTAGATCTACCACGAGATCAAGGAGGCTAAACCCTAGAAGCTAGCCTATGGTATGATTGTTGTTCGTCCTATGGACTAAAGCCATCCGGTTTATATAGACACCGGAGAGGGCTAGGGTTACACAGAGTCGGTTACAATGGTAGGAGATCTACATATCCGTATCGCCAAGCTTGCCTTCCACGCCAAGGAAAGTCCCATCCGGACACGGGACGAAGTCTTCAATCTTGTATCTTCATAGTCTTGGAGTCCGGCCGATGATGGTAGTTCGGCTATCCGGACACCCCCTAGTTCGGAACTCCCTCAGGTACCAAGCACCCAAGAGTAATAAGCTTCTCAACTTGTAACTTCCACGTATCACCGTGGAGAACTCAAACTGATGCACCAAATGCAATGGCAAGGGCACACGGAGTGCCCAAGTCCTTCTCTCTCAAATCCCACCGAAGCAACTAATGCTAGGGAGGAAAATGAGAGGAAGAACAAGAAGGAGAACACCAAGAACTCCAAGAACTAGATCCAAGGGCTTCCCCTCACATAGAGGAGAAAGTGATTGGTGGAAATGTGGATCTAGATCTCCTCTCTCTTTTCCCTCAAAAATTAGCAAGAATCCATGGAGGGATTGAGAGTTAGCAAGCTCGAAGAAGGTCAACAATGGGGGAAGAACACGAGCTCAAAGGATACATCTCAATGGGGAAGAAGACCCCCTTTTATAGGTGGGGAGAAAAACCAACCGTTATCCCCTCACTCAGCCCGCACGACGCGGTACTACCGCACGGAGCTGCGGTACTACTGCAGTCGGCTGTGGTACTACCGCTGCATGTGCAGCACTGGCCAGATGAAGGCCTGTTGCATAGGGCAACGAGCGGTAGAATCGCCGGAGCGGTACTACCGCGCCCCCCTACGGTATTACCGTAAGGCAGGCAACACTAGGTGCAGAGAAAGCACGGAAGTAAAAAATTACTTCCGTACCTACTTCCGCTGAGGAGGACCTGCGCAAAACTCCGGCACGGTACTACCGCACACGAAGAGCGGTACTACCGCGTAGGGCGCGGATGTAAAAAATTACATCCGCCCCTACTTCCGCTCATGCTGCTATGCCTGGCCAGAGCCCACGGTACTACCGCGCCCGCGGCGCGGTACTACCGCATAGGGCGCGGATGTAAAAAATTACATCCGCCCCTACTACCGCTCGAGCAGCTGCGCCTGGCCTGAGGCCACGGTACTACCGCTCCCACAGAGCGGTACTACCGCAAGGGCCTGCGGTACTACCGCTCCGGAGAGCAGTACTACCGCATGCCCCAGATCAGCAACACTAGGAGTCCTTCATTTTGCAGAGAAGACAACAGAGGGTAACAATAAAACCAGAACTGCCATAACTTCTGCAAATGAGCTCCGAATTGAGCAAACTCAAGCTTGTTGGATATAGTAAGAAGAGGCAGGGGAGGTATGCCTAACAAGCAAAGGAGTGAAACCTCCAACAGAGAAGAACCGGCATACCCTCCAACATCGAAAACATCATAGAAGACGCATGTGAACTCCGTTTTCGATGAACTTGAGCTTGTCATAAAAATGACCAAAAGCTCCAAAACTCACAAGGAGAAGAACCAAACAAGAACCAATAAAGATGATGCAAGGATGCAATGGTTTGAGCTCTCTACGAACGATACGATCAAGCAACTCATCGAGAGCCCCCCTTGATAGTACGGCAATCGATCCTATAACTCGGTCTCCCACAACTACCATGAGACCGGTAAAATAGAAAACCTATCAAGGGCAAACCTTTGCCTTGCACAAAATCCACTTGAGCTAGATGATGACGATCTACTCCTCCTCAAGATGGACCACCTTTCTTGATTGCGTTGGCTCGATGAAGACTAGTTGATTGCTCCCCCATACTCCACTATGGGTGATCCACTCTTCCGCTCATCTTCACAAGTCCATTGTCACCACAATGGACGGCAAGATTCAAGCACTTGATCTCTTCGTGATACATCACTTGAACTTGCACACCGTAACCTAACCCCACAAAGAACTCTCACGAAGACCATGGGTTAGCACACAAAGCGTAATGGACAATGCTTACCATACCATGGGATCACTTGATCCCTCGGTACATCTTGTGCGCTTTTTGTGTTGAATCTTTCCAACTCTCTTCATTTGGATGATGTCTTGAAGGTGGACATGAATGATCACACAATCTTATTCTTCAAGACATGCTTGCAATAATCTCACCACTCACATGACCAATCTTTGGATAATTCCTTAATAACACCTTGGTCAACTCATAAACTCCTTGAAACCAACACATGGACTTCAAGAAAGGCCTATGGACAAAACCTTCAAACATAACTCAAGGCAACCATTAGTCCATAGATATTGTCATCAATTACCAAAACCAAACATGGGGGCACCACATGTTCTTTCAATTTGAATCTTCTCTGAATTCTTTTATGCATGATTTGATATCTTTGCAAGTGTCTTCGAATTATCGATTTAGTTTGGCCTACTAGATTGGTTTTTCTTGCAATGGGAGAAGTGCTTAGCTTTGGGTTCAATCTTGCGATGTTGTTTCCCTGTGACAGTAGGGGCAGCAAGGCACGTATTGTATTGTTGCCGACGAGGATAAAAAGATGGGGTTTTCATCATATGGCTTGAGTTAATTCCTCTACATCATGTCATCTTACTTAATGCGTTAGTCTGTTCTTTATGAACTTAATACTCTAGATGCATGCTGGATAGTGGTCGATGTGTGGAGTAATAGTAGTAGATGCACAATTGTCTCGATCTACTTGACACGGACGTGATGCGTATGTTCATGATCATTGCCTTAGATATCGTCATAATTATGCACTCTTCTATCAATTGCTCGACAGTAATTTATTCACCCACCGTATTATTTGCTATCTTGAGAGAAGCCATTAGTGCAACCTATGGCCCTGGGTCTCTTTTCCATCATATTAAGTCTACTTTCCATCATTTTAGTTTCTGATCTACTATTTTGCAATATTTTACTTTCCCATCTATAAACCAAAAATACCAAAATATTTACTTACGTTTTTCTATCTCTATCAGATCTCACTTTTGCAAGTAACCTTGAAGGGATTGACAACCCCTTTATCGCATTGGGTACAAGTTTGTTTGATTGTTTGTGAAGGTATTCGATGACTTGTGCGTTGTCTCCTACTGGATTGATACCTTGGTTCTCAAACTGAGGGAAATACTTTCTCTACTTTGCTGCATCACCCCTTCCTCTTTAAGGGAAAAACCAACGCAAGTTCAAGAGGTAGCAAGAAGAATTTCTGGCACCGTTGCCGGGGAGATCTATGCCAAGTCAAGCCATACCAAGTACCCATCATAAACTCTTGTCTCTTGAATTACATTATTCACCATTCGCCTCTCGTTTTCCTCTCCCCCACCTCTAAAACGATTTTCGAAAAGATTTGCCTTTTCTTCGCCCCTCTTCCGTTCGTATTTTTCATTTGCCTTCAGTTTGCTAGATTGTTAGTTTGGTTTGTTGACACCATGTCTGAATCTAAGGAGGATATCACTAAAAAAAGATAGTAGTAATAATGAGGGAAACTTTAATGATTTTACCAATAATAATCCTCACAAAGAATCTACTATTTTGCACACCAAAAGCTTCGCATTGGTAGCGGCAATATTATTGGAAAAAGGGGTTATTCAAGATTTCTTTACTTGTGTCGGTGCGTTACCCACAATGGGTGGATATACTCTCCATAAAACTAGTAGTCTCGCGGATGCTATATCTTTGCTCGTGGTTGATCTTGAAAGACAATTTGTTCACATGCATCCATCCATACAAAGGATTTTTCTAGAGTTTTCTAATATTGAACATTCTTCTATTAAGCGCGCAGCTACCATCTTTCTAGCACATGAATTTAGATTTATAATAAAAGAAGCCAATGAAATTTTTGTGCATTACAGGGTAGATGGTGGTCGTCCTCCCATAGAGGCAATTCTCTTTAACCAAGAGGACATAATGTATTTACTATCCCTAGATCATGTTGCTTACAATGAAAATTTAAGAAAGAGGGTCCCTACAGATGTTTTAATTGATAGGATTTCTGAGCTTAATGATGATTTGGCTATTCAAAACAATGGGTTGGGTTTCTCTCTTGAACAAAAACTCATGACCTTTTTCCAAAAGAACGCTAAAGGAGGAATCTATCCCTCCCGAGCTTGATCTTGTCGATTTTTATCCCATTAAATTTAGCCCTTTTGATTACTTTTGCTTGGCCCAAAGAAAACTTGCTGCTGAACGTAGAGAGTACAAGATGAGCTTTCGAGATTTGCCTTATCATTACTATGACAATACCTAGATCTATTTGTGTTTTATGCCTAGCTAAGGGCGTTAAACAATAGCGCTTGTTGGGAGGCAACCCAATTTTACTTTTGTTCTTTGCTTTTTGTACCTGTTTACTAATAAATAATTCATCTAGCCTCTAGTTAGATGTGGGTTTTTATGTTTTCATTAGTGTTTGTGCCAAGTTAAACCTTTAGGATAGCTTACGGTGATAGTTGTGTTGATCCTGCTGAAAAACATAAACTTTTGGGCCCAGTAAATAATTTCTAGAATTTGATTGAAATGTTCTTTTGAGCTGATTCTTTTTGCTCTGGATTGGTGCACAAATTTCTCAGGTTTTCCTATTTTTCAGAATTTTTGGAGTTACAGAAGTATTCGAGAGTTACAGATTGCTACAGACTGTTATGTTTTTGACAAATTCTGTTTTCTATGTGTTGTTTGCTTATTTTGATGAATCTATGGGTAATATCGGGGGGTATGAACCATGGAAAACTTGGAATACAGTAGATATTACACCAATATAAATAAATGATGAGTTTGCAATAGTACTATCGTGGTGGGCGCATGGCAGATGCCAAGGGATGGCTAAAGAGAGGAGGAGGCTCGAGGGCACTGGTGGTCTTGGGAGGCGAGGTTGATATGTGCGGGCGCGGGATACCGGACATACCCAGGTTCGGGGCTCTCCAGAGAGATAACACCCCTAGTCCTGCCGAGTTTAGTTGGATGGTCGATGGTACAATGTTGCTCCTGGAGCTGTATCGAGGAGGAAGAAGGCTGGCCGAGGCTCGGGCTGCTTCTTCTCCCTGGTGTGGCTAGGTAGTGGCTAGTCCTATCTTGCTTGCTTTATCTCGAGTGGCTTTGCATGCCGGGGATCTCACGTATCATGCCATGCCTCTCTATCTTTGATGCCCCTGTGGGCGTGGCCTCCTGGGGGGTTTTATAGATCAACCCACCCAGGGTTACAATGGTAATATGCCAAGTCGGTGAGTCCGTATTGTCGGCGTCCGGGACACCGGGCTGGGTCCTGCTTGGGGGCTTGTGGTTCGCCGGGTTCCCCTAGGCGCGGGCCCCGCGCCTAGGGGGACTATGCGCCGTCTTGTCGATCGTCATGGCGTGGCCGAGTCGAGCCGCGTACAGTGTTCTCCGTCAGACCGCCGCTTGTTGTCGTCAGCGGTGTGGGCGGGGACATTGTTGCCGTGCCAACCCTGGTCAGCGGGTAGGTAAGGGGCACTGTTTCCACGCTCTGGCTGACCACGGGCATGGGCGGGGGTATTGTAGTCTTGGTCATCGGTGATTGCGGTCTCGTCCCATCATACGGCCTGAATGGGACGGGAGCTGACCCGTGGTTGGGTTGCCGTGGACGCCATGGGTGGGATCGCTTGCTGGGGAAGCCAAGGATGCGCCGGGTTGAGATGCCTTGCGCGGGCCACTACGGCCGGGTCGATGTACCTTGCCGAGTCGAGGGTCTTGGCCGGGTTGCGTGCCTGGACGGGTCGAGCGGCCCGGCCTGGCGCACGCCGGTTTGCGGGGCGATGCGGGCCCCGCTGTTTTTGAAATAGATCCGGGTTCCGTTGCCTGCCTGGGGTTCATCCCCCGACAGTAGTCCCCGAAGCTGTGAAGGTCTGCCGTCTTTGGATGAGTGGGCCTTCCCAGCTTCCACCTTGAGCAAAGCGGAATCTGTGAACGCCGGGTCCGGCAACACCCACTGTGTGCCGGTTTTCTCGGAAACCGGATCGCGGCGTCCCGGCCGTGGCGGGAACCGAGGAGTCCGTCGAATCTTGAGGTGATCCCCCGGGCTTCGTGCAGGCGCCACATGGTGCCCGGAAGTCGGAGGGGCCTGACAGGCCACGCGCGTGACGAGACTGGGCGACGGGCCGAGGCCCGCCGCCGCGTGCTCCTGGCCACGCGCATGGATTTATTGCGGTGTCTGGGGGCCGGTTGCACTTCCCCGTGCAGTTAGTGAGCGTGTACGTGCACACTTATTGCGGGTAGTGGAACGAGCGCGTGCAGACGATCCCACTTCCCCATGTTTGAACTGGGGGTTATAAATTGAGGGGGCAAGGGGGCGGCGGACATTATTCTCGCTCGCGCCCTCCTGCCCCCCGCTCTTGCTTTGCTTCTTGCTACCGACGCACAGCTACGCCCGCGGCCTCGAGCAGAGACCTTCTCCGTCGTCCTTCTTCCTCTTCTTCTTTCGGTGATGTCGCTGCGTCGGGCTCCTGGATGGGCTCGACCGTCACCACCGACGACATCACCTACCTTCGGTCCTCGCGGCGCTTGCCGCGGGAGACGGACGTTGGCGTCCGTCTGCCGCACGGCGAGCAGAGGCCCCGGCCCGAGGGGTAGGAGCGCGTCGTCTTCCTCACGCACTTTGAGCGCGGCTTGGGGTTGCCGGTGAGCACTTTCTTCCATGGGTTCTTGGAGTTCTTCGGGCTCCAGCCGCACCATCTCGGCGCCGGCGCCATCGTCCAGCTCTCCGGCTTCATGACCCTGTGCGAAGGGTACTTGGGGGTTGAGCCCACCATTGACCTCTGGGCGCACTTCTTCTCCTTGAAGCAGCAAGGCCCATCGGCCGAAGAGTTCGCCGATTGCGGGGCCGCCGTCATCTCCAAGGGGTCGGGGGCAGACTTCCCCAAGATCCCGCTCGACGATTCTGCCAAGAAGTGGCAGAACTCCTTCTTCTACGTCCGCAACCACAGCGCGGACCACATTTCTGCCGCGCATCTTCTCATTCGTCCCGATGCGTCGCGGGAGATTCTTCTGAATGCGAGCCGGCACCCTTACGCCCGGGCTCCATTTCAGGTGGCGCCGGTGGCACCAGGGGAGCCCGCGGCTCACGGCGGCGAGGATGTGGCCGAGTCCGACGCCGACACTGGGCATCACACGAGTAAGCTTCAAGTCTTTCTCTTCTTCATCTGTCTTGGATCGTTTGGCCGTGTTGCGGTGTTGGCAATGCTGACGCCAGTTTTTGATGTAGTGGCGTTGGGCGAGGGAGGCGGCAAGGCGGGCGGAGCCGGGCCCTCGCGCGGGACGGTGCCGAGCCGCCCGCACGGGAAGGACAGCGTCGCGCCGCGACCCCGAGCCTCGAAGCGCACGGCGGACCCAGCCGAGCCTGGGAGGCCGGCCAAGAAGAGGCGCGGGAAGCCGACCCCGGTCCCAGTCTTGTCAGGGTAAGTCTTGTTTCTTGCTTGCGTCCTGACTTCTTGGGCCAGCCTTGTCTTGCGTTTGCTCATTCTTCTTTTTTCTTCAGGTCGCCGATCGCGCTGGCGAGGGCGGCGGCGGAGGCCGCGGCCGCCGAGGGGTCCGCGTTCCGCAGGAGCCGGTCCGACCTCACCGGCATGGCCGTGGAGGAAGGACGGGGCGACTCGAACCTCGGCCTGGACCCGGACGACGCCGAGGCCTTGGCCTGGCGGGATAGGAACCGGGCCGAGGCAGAGTTGGAGGCGGCGTCGGTCTGGGCTTGGACCGACGCGGCGGCGGCATGGGCGCGAGGCGGCACGGAGCCGGCCTAGCGCGAGGCGGCACGGAGGGCACGGTGGTGGCGGCGACGGTTTTCGAGCCGTCGACGCTGAGGGAGCGCGGCCACGGAGGCCAGGCTGAGGTGGTGGTCCTCGACCGGGAGGTCGTGGAAGTGGGGGACGGAACTCCGCCGCGGGCCGACGTGGTCGAGCATGCGTGGACCGATGGTGGTGGAAGTGGTGTTGCTTTGGAGGAGGTACCACAGGTTGTGGTGTCGGAAGCGCCGCCGGTTGTGGAGGAGGCACCGCAGGCGGCGGTGCCTGAGGTGGCGACGCAGGGCGTCCCGGCGTCCGAGGAGGTGACGATGCCTGGAGGGGCGTCGGAGGAGGTGATGGCCGCGTCGCAAGCGGCCAGCGGTGGTCGCGCCTTGGTGCTCCGCCCGGGAGGGCGCCGAGCCGCCGTGCCGCCGCCCGCGTGAAGCAGGGGCACAACCGTCTTTGGGCCCCAGACCCAAGAGGAGGCGGCGCTGGACGCCGTTAGCCGTCGCCTTCGAGGTCGGATGGAGCTGCTTGAGGCCTTTGCCCAGGCCGAGGTGGAGCGGACGCGCGACTTGGAGCGCGCCGTCTTGGTAAGTTTTTCTTTCCTTCTTGCTTTCTTGTGATTTCAACTTTGTGGGGGCACGCCAGCGCACCCACTGGGTGTAGCCCCCGAGGTTCGGGCCAACTATGTAGTAGTTGGGTCGAACCTTACAAGCATTGGCCTTGTGTTGACTTTGGTCTTCTTTTTCAGCACCTTGACGCCTTCCGGGTTGCCGCCTTCAACCGGCTCCTGGGCAAGCATCGGGAGCTCAAGGAGCAATTCGCCGCCAAGGAGGAGGAGCTTCGCGTCACCGCAGGTACTTTGTTGTGTTCTTTTCTTCTAGTGGGGGCGCGCTAGCGCACCCACTGGGTGTAGCCCCCGAGATTCGGGCCAACTGTGTAACAGTTGGGCCAAATCTTAGTTCTTGTCTTTTTCTTTCTGCTGAGTTTATCTTCTTCGTAGCCGAGGTGCTGTCTTGGCGGACCCGGCTGTTCCGGGCTGGTCATCACTATGACCGGCTTGTTACTGATTCCGGCCGCCTCGGCATCGAGGCGGCGCAGGCGAAGGCGGAGGCGGCCGCGACCCGGCAGTCTCTTGACGAGGCGAACCGACTGCACGAGCAACTGGCGGGCCACAAGAGCCGCCTCGAGGCCGAGGTGGAGCTTCTTAAGGCGGAGGCTGCCAAGGTGGTGGAGACGCAGCAGGCCCTGGTCAAGGCAGACCAGCAGCGCGGCCAGCTGGTCGATGACAAGGGCCGGCTCCAGGCCGAGGTGGAGCGTCTGCGGGAGTAGGCCACCATGGCTGAGGAGGCCCGCCAGGTCGAGGCTCGCCGCCGTGAGGCGGCCGAGAAGGCAGCCGAAGACAAGGATGCCGAGCTGAAGGCGGCCCTTGCTAAGGCGATTGACCTAGAGAAGGCGCTCGGGGAGCGGGACCGTGTCTTGGAGCGGGAGCGACGTGGTACGTTGCTCGAGGCGCAGCACCTGGAAGAGTCCTTCTCCAGTAAGTGCTGCCTCTTCGTTGTTTGCCGGCTCGGGACCCGACCCTTTCTTCTTTGTTGCTACTTTTTTGGCTGCAGGGGCCTTTCCGGAGACGCAGCGGCTGGCGGAGGAAGCCGTCCGCTATCAGCGCGACCCGACCGGCTTTGTTGGGTCCAGAACGGATCCGCTGACGGCCTGGACTTTCCCGGAGATCATTGCCGCTGCTGAGGCGCTGCGGGTCTTGGGGACGCAGATGGAGCGGCTGTCTCGAGCCGGCACTGCAATGACAGCGGCCTTGTGGCCGGACTCCGTCCATCCGCGCAGCTTCTCGCGCCTGGCGCGCTGGTTGGAGATGGGCCCAGATCGCCTTAGCGACTGGTGCGTTTTCGCCTCTCGGGCCGATGCTGAGATGGCGCTCTGGATCGCGCTGTCTTGGCATCCGGATCTTCAGCTGGACGCACTAATGGGTTAGCGCGCTGGCTAGGAGCAGTTGCTATAGTAGCAGGCCGGCCGGATCGCCTCGCGGGCCAGCTATATCGCTGAGTTCGCCTACCATGACGAGTTCCATCCGGAGCGGACGGAAGACGGCGCGGTCGTGGATGGCGATGACTACGGCTTGCTTCTTCGCGACCCGGAGGGCAGCTCGGAGGAGACGAGCGTCTATGGCGACGCGGAAGCCGAAGAGGACACCGGTGCTTCGCTGGACCCGGAGGCCGCTCGGGGGGAGCCGACGACGTCGCGACGCGGCACTGGAATGCCTGAGAGTCTTTGTAGACAATTTTGTTAAGTAGCAGGTCCACCCACCCACTGGGGGTTTTCAGGGTGTAATGAACTCGAGCCGTGGGCCTTTGCTTGAAACATTTATGTGTAAATGTTGTGAGTGTTTATTTGCTTTTTGCCTTCTGGTTTTTTCAAACTTATTTCATGCGTTGCACCTCT
>NC_041381.1:164926080-164967165 GCF_002162155.2 Triticum dicoccoides
CGAGGCTCCGGTCCATGACAAGGAGTTCGGCTCTTCGAGAGGCGGACGCAGGAGTTGGGTCCTTAGAATCGTTGAGCGCGAGCGAAACACCCACTGGGCCGGCTGGCGGCAATCCGGCTTGGCCGGTTGGTGAGCAGCCGGTCGTACGGCTAACTTAGTTGACGAGCGTCGGGCCGGGTTGGTCGACCCGGCGGCTTTGACTTAGTGTATGAATCATAGGGGAGCTTTGGCCCGTTGTGCTTGCCCGCTGTCAGCCAGAGCTGGATCTGCGGTTTTAGGGCGAAGTGGGGGACCGCAACATCCTATCTTTATCAAGAATCACCAAGTAAAGCGACGGGGTGGTGATCAAGCCGGCCAGCCCTCGAGCCTCCGGGTCGAGCTAGTCGAGCCGGCGGTCGGGTTCGGTAGTAAAGTGATGTGAAATGTGGACGCGATAAATTGGTCGGCAAAAGGCAGCCCCCGAGTCTCGTTCGGGGACCCCATAGTTTCATATGCTTATAAAAGGCATTGATACATACATTCCTGCGGCTAACTGTAAAACGGACGGAGGAGTTCCGCGTTCCAAGGCCGGGTCGTTTCTCCACCGGCGGTGTCCCTCTTGCGCTTCTTTGATTTGCGCGCGTTGATGAGGTAGTAGGCGCTGCGGTCGCGCAAAGTCCTGCTCACGATGAACGGGCCTTCCCATGGAGAGGACAACTTGTGCTGGCCTGCCTGCTCTTGGACGAGTCGGAGAACGAGGTCGCCTTCGCGGAATGCGAGAGGCTTGATCTTCTTGTTGTGGTAGTGCCTCAGGCCTTGCTGGTAGATAGCTGAGCGGCTAAGTGCCAGAAGGTGCGCTTCTTCGAGTAGGTCGACGCCGTCTTCGCATGCTTCTTTTGCTTCTGCTTCGGTGTACATCATGACGCGCGGCGAGTCGAACTCGACATCGGTCAGGATGACGGCTTCGAATTCGTAGACGAGGAAGAACGGGGTGAACCCGGTCGACCAGTTTGGTGTTGTGCGCAGACTCCAGAGAATGGCGGGCAACTCGTCGAGCTAACTGTCGAGTGAGCAGATGAGTGGCTCGATGAGTCGCAGCTTAATGCCGGACAGGATGAGTCCGTTGGCCCGCTCGACCTGCCCGTTGGACTGCAGATGTGCCACGGAGGCCAGGTCGAGGCGGATGCCGGAGACGGAGCAGTATTGCTCGAGCGCGCCCTTGGCGAAGTTGGTGCCGTTGTCAGTGATGATGTTGTTCAGCATACCGTAGTGCACCGCTATGTCCTTGATGAACCGGACGGCTGTTGGCCCGTCTAGTTTCTTGATTGGTCTTGCCTCGATCCATTTGGTGAACTTGTCTACTGCCACCAGCAAGTGCGTCATGCCGCCTCTGGCAGTTTTGAAGGGTCCCACCATGTCGAGTCCCCAGACCGCGAAGGGCCAGGCGATCGGTATGGTGCGGAGTGCTGACGCCGGCTGGTGGCTCCGTTTGCTGAAACGCTGGCATCCTTCGCACTTGAGGATGAGCGACTCGGCATCTTCGAGGGTCGTTGGCCAGTAGAAGCCATGGCGGAACACCTTGGCCACGAGGGATCGAGATGCGGCGTGGTGCCCGCACTCGCCCTAGTGAATGTCGAGGAGGATGTCGATGCCGCGGTCCTGCTTGACGCAACGCTGGAACACGCCGGCAGAGCTGCGCTTGACGAGCTCATTGTTGATGATGTTGTAGGCAGACGCCCGACACTGAACTTGCCGGGCCTCGGTCTTGTCCATGGGGAGAACCCCATTCTCCAGCCATTCTGATATCGGCAGGGCCCAAGACGGGGCCATGACGGCGGTGAAGACGGCCACCTGGGTGGTATCCGAGTCGGCGGCTCCCGGGCCGGGTTGAGCAGCCCCCGGGTCAGGACGGCGACGGCCGGGTCCAGGGTGATGGTGGCCGTGTTGAGCTGAGCAGCCCCCAGGCTGGGTTCAGCAGCCCCCGGGCCGGGTTCAGCAGTCCCCGGGTTGGTGACGGCGACAGCCGGGTCTTCTGGGACGTGGATGGACTCGGAGTCCCGCGACGGCTTGACGGACGGCTTGCGCAGGTGCTCGAGGGAGACGCCGGACGGGATGGCTTGACGTGACGAGGCAATCTTGGCGAGCGTGTCGACTGCCTCATTCTCCGCGCGCGGGACGTGGAGGAACTCGCAGCCATCGAAGGATCCGGACAGCTTCTGGATGAGGAAGCGGTAGCTTGCCATGTTGGAGTCGCGGGCGTCCCACTCGCCGGAGCACTGCTGCACCACCAAGTCCGAGTCGCCGTAGCATAGGATGTGCCAGATGCCGAGTTCCTTGGCGAGCCGGATGCCGTGCACAAGGGCTTCGTATTCGGCGACGTTGTTGGAGGTGGTGAAGTGGATCTGGAGCGCGTAGCGGAGTCGGTCGCCCTTCGGAGATGACAGTATGATGCCGGCCCCTAAGCCGAGTCGCATCTTGGACCCGTCGAAGTGCATGCGCCAATGCGTCGAGTCGGGAGGCGGCGGCAGGTACTGGGTCTCGGTCCAGTCGACGAGGAAATCGGCCAGGGCCTGAGACTTGATCGTGGTGCAGGGCTCGTAGAGGATGGTGTGGCCAGCCAGCTAGATCGCCCATTTGGCGACCCTGCCAGAGGCGTCCCGGCACCCGATGATTTCTCCGATCAGCCGTGCTGACGACAGTGACGACATGCTCTTGGAAGTAATGCTTCAGCTTCTTGGCGGTGAGCTACATGCCGTAACACATCTTCTGGTAGTTCGGGTAGTTCTGCTTGGAGGTGGAGAGCACTTCGCTCAGGTAGTAGACCAGTCGCTGGACGGCCTGGATCTTGCCCTTCTCCGGTCGCTCGACCACCAGCACCGTGCTGACCGCCCGCGAGGTCGCGGCTATGTAGAGCAACAGTGGCTCCTTGTCGGTCGGCACGGCCAGGACGGGTGCGGTGGAGAGCGTGCGCTTGAGGTCTTGGAAGGCTTTGTCCGCCTTGCCGTTCCACTCGAACGGGCTTGTTTTCTTCATCAGCTGATACAGGGGCAGTGCCTTCTCGCCCAGCCGGCTCAGAAACCGGCTGACTGAGGCCAGGCAGCCTGTGAACTTCTGGACATCGTGCAGCCGGGTTGGCTTGCGCATGCGCTCGATGGCCTTGATCTTCTCCGGGTTCGCCTCAGTGCCGCGTTCCGAGATGAGGAAGCCGAGCAGCTTTCCAGCTGGGACACCGAAGACGCACTTTTCCGGGTTGAGCTTGACCTTGTATTCGCGGAGGTTGGCGAATGTTTCCTTCAGATTGTCGAGGAGTGTGAGGTGCTGCTTGGTATTCACCACGATATCGTCCACGTACACGTGGATGTTCTTGTTGAGTTGCGGTAGAAAGCATTTCTGCATGCAGCGTTGGAAGGTGGCACCGGTGTTATTCAACCCGAACGACATGTTGATGTAGCAGTACGCCCCGAAAGGCGTGATGAAGGACGTCTTCAGAGCATCGGCCGGATCCAGCTTGATCTGGTGATAGCCGGAGTAGGCGTCCAGGAAGGACAACAGCTCGCACCCGGCGGTTGAGTCGATGACTTGGTCGATCCGCGGGAGGGTGAACGGATCCTTGTGACAGGCCTTGTTGAGGCTAGTGTAGTCGATACACATGCGCTAGGTCTTGTTCTTCTTCAGGACGAGGACTGGGTTGGCCAGCCACTCGGGGTGAAACACTTCCATTATGAAGCCGGTCGCCAAGAGCTTGGCGACCTCTTCACCAATGGTTCTTCTCTTCTCTTTGGAAAATGGACGGAGGGGTTGACGGACAGGCTTGGCATCCTTGCAGACGTGGATTTTGTGCTCAGCGCACTTCCTCGGGATACCTGGCATGTCTTTGGGGGTCCATCCGAAGATATCCCGATTCTCATGGAGGAAGTCGACGAGCTCGCCTTCCTATTTGATGTCGAGGCGGGCGCCTACGACAACGTACTTGCTGCAGCTGGGGTCTTCCAGGTTCAGCTTCACTTTCTTGGTTTCCTTGGAGGGCTTGAATGCGGCCTCATCTGCCGGGTCCAGGGTCGGGATCGACGCGTCGGAAGCCTCGCCGGCCAGGGCGACGATCCGGTCGAGCTGGCGCCGCTCCTCGGCAATGACCAGTGACTCGGCCAGCTTGGCGCCGTCTCGGGCGCACTCCAGAGACTTGCGGTAGTCGCCGGTGATGGTAATGAGGCCCTTGTCTTCAGGTACGCGTAGTGGGGGACCGCCATGAACTTGGCGAGCGCGGGCCGGCCCAGCAGCGCATGATACGCGCTGGACAGGTCCACCACCTCGAACCAGATCGGTTCGCGTCAGAAGTGGCTGCTGTCGCCGAACAGGACGTCGAGCTGGACCCGGCCAATGGGTGAACAGGAGAGGCCGGGTATGATGCCGTGGAAGACGGTCCGGGTCGGCTCCAGGTCCTCGGCCTTGAGGCCGAGCTTGGTCATTGTGTCGTGGTAGAGGATGTTGATGCTGCTGCCGCCGTCGATGAGGACTCAGGAGAACTTGCAGGTGCGCCGCACGACGATGGTAGGGTTGAGGACGAGGGCGTATCCACCCGGGCTTGGTATGACTGCCGGGTGATCCTCCCGGGTCCAGGTGATCGGGTGATCCGACCAATGCATGAAATCCGTCTTGGCCGGGACGACGGTGTTCACCTCCTGCTGGAGGAGGCGCTCGCTGCGCTTGTCGTCGCCGAGGCTGTTGAAGACAACGTAAGCCGCGTTTTGGTCCGGGTAGGCATCGTTCCGCATCGCGCCGCCGACGGGAGGCGGAGGCGGAGGCGGCTGCCCCGTGCCCGGAACCGGAGCCGGAGCCGGAGGAGGCGGAACGTCGCCCCTCATGATGCGCTTGGTGATGGGGCACTGTCGAAGTGTGTGCGTGGAGGGTCTTGTGCCGCTGTGATGCTTGCATGGGGCGTCGAGCATCTCTTCAAAGCTTATGGCGGGTTGCCACGCCATCTTGCCGGTCTGCCGGCGCTTCGCTGCCGGGTCCGCCGCGGGCTCGGCGGCCGCAACGAGCCAATTGTCGTGACGTTGCGCTGGCTGCTCGACCTTGCGCTTGTTGTTCTGGTGGTGCTTCTGCCGGCTGCTTTCGCCGGCCGACTTCTGAGGAGGGACCGGCTTCGCCTTGTCGGCCTCATCCAGCGCCAGTTGGATCTTCATGATGGAGTCGGCGTTGGCGTACTTGTCTGCCGTCACCATGAGCGCTGCCATGGTAGCCGGCTCGGAGAGTAGAAGCTTGTGCTTGAGGAGGGTGCCGTCTCGGCACCCGCTGACGAAGTATTGGATTGCCTGGACTTCATGGATGCCCTCACAGCTGTTCTGGAGCTCGGTCCAGCATGCGAGGTACTCGTGGCTGGTCTACGTCGGCCCCTGCACGCACATGGCGAGCTGGCTAGGGCGACCGGGCCGTCTGTACGTCCCCGTGAAGTTGCGGACAAACGCTTCCTCGAAATCAACCCATGCATTGATGCTGCCCATCGGCAGGCTATTCAACCATGTGCGGGATGATCCTTGGAGCATGAGTGGTGCGTAGCGCACGGTGATACGACGATTGGCACCAGTGATGTCAATGGCCGTGGTGTAGTCGGTGAGCTAGTCTTCTGGCTTCATAGTGCCATTGTACTTGCGGGTGTCGCGGGGAAGCACGAACCCCTTGGGGAAGGGCTCCTCCCGGATGCGTGGGCCGAAACACGCCGGCCCGATAGCGCCGCTCTCCTCCACCTCCAGGGAGCGAGCGAGCTGATCTATGCGGTGGCATGCATCGGCGTCGTCGATGGCGCGCGGGCCGAGTCGACTGGCGGCCAGGCCCCGAGGGGCCGGGTCGGCTGGAGCCGGACGCCGTCCAGGCTGGCCGGGTCCGCACTGGGTCTTTGTTGGGGAACGTTGCAGAAAATAAATTTTTTCCTACGGTTTCACCAAGATCCATCTATCAGTTCATCTAAGCAACGAGTGATAGGAGATGCATCTACATACCACTTGTAGATCGCGTGCGGAAGCGTTCAAGAGAACGGGGATGATGGAGTCGTACTCGCCGTGATCCAAATCACCGATGACCAAGTGCCGAACGGACAACACCTCCGCGTTCAACACACGTACGGAGCGGATGACGTCTCCTCCTTCTTGATCCAGCAAGGGGGAAGGAGAGGTTGATCAAGATCCTGCAGCACGACGGCGTGGTGGTGGATGCAGCAGAACTCCGGCAGGGCTTTGCCAAGCAACTGCGGGAAAAGGAAGAGGTGTAGCAGGGGGAGGGAGGCACCAAGACTCAAGGTGCGGCTGCCCTCCCTCCCCCTCCTTTATATAGGTCCCAGGGGGGGGCACCGGCCCTGGAGATGGGAATATCCCAAGGGGGCGGCGGCCAGGGGGGTGGAGTGGCCCCCAAGGCAAGTGGTGCGCCCCCCCCACCCTAGGGTTTCCAACCCTAGGCGCAGGGGGGCCCAAGGGGGGCGAACCAGCCCACTAGGGGCTGGTTCCCCTCCCACTTCAGCCCACGGGGCCCTCCGGGATAAGTGGCCCCACCCGGTGGACCCCCGGGACCCTTCCGGTGGTCCCGGTACAATACCGGGTGACCCCAAAACTTTCCCGATGGCCGAAACAACACTTCCTATATATAATTCTTTACCTCCGGACCATTCCGGAACTCCTCGTGACGTCCGGGATCTCATCCGGGACTCCGAACAACTTTCGGTTTGCTGCATACTCATATTCATACAACCCTAGCGTCACCGAACCTTAAGTGTGTAGACCCTACAGGTTCGGGAGATATGCAGACATGACCGAGACGGCTCTCCGATCAATAACCAACAGCGGGATCTGGATACCCATGTTGGCTCCCACATACTCCTCGATGATCTCATCGGATGAACCACGATGTCGAGGATTCAATCAACCCTGTATACAATTCCCTTTGTCAGACGGTATGTTACTTGCCCGAGATTCGATCCTCGGTATCCCAATACCTCGTTCAATCTCGTTGCCGGCAAGTCACTTTACTCGTACTGTAATGCATGATCCCGTAACCAGACACTTGGTCACTTTGAGCTCATTATGATGATGCACTACCGAGTGGGCCCAGTGATACCTCTCCGTAATACGGAGTGACAAATCCCAGTCTCGATCCGTGTCAATCCAACAGACACTTTCGGAGATACCTGTAGTGCACCTTTATAGTCACCCAGTTATGTTGTGACGTTTGGTACACCCAAAGCACTTCTACGGTATCCGGGAGTTACACGATCTCATGGTCTAAGGAAGAGATACTTGACATTGGAAAAGCTCTAGCAAAACGAACTACATGATCTTGTGCTATGCTTAGGATTGGGTCTTGTCCATCACATCATTCTCCCAATGATGTGATCCCGTTATCAACGACATCCAATGTCCATAGTCAGGAAACCATGACTATCTGTTGATCAACGAGCTAGTCAACTAGAGGCTCACTAGGGACATGTTGTGGTCTAAGTATTCACACGTGTATTACAATTTCTGGATAATAGAATTATAGCATGAATAAAAGACAACTATCATGAACAAAGAAATATAATAATAATCATTTTATTATTGCCTCTAGGGCATATTTCCAACAGTCTCCCACTTGCACTAGAGTCAATAATCTAGTTACATTGTGATGAATCGAACACCCATAGAGTTCTGGTGTTGATCATGTTTTGCTTGCAGAAGAGGTTTAGTCAACGGATCTGCGACATTCAGATCCGTATGTACTTTGCAAATATCTATGTCTCCATCTTGAACATTTTCAGGGATGGAGTTGAAACGACGCTTGATGTGCCTGGTCTTCTTGTGAAACCTGGGCTCCTTGGCAAGGGCAATAGCTCCAGTGTTGTCACAGAAGAGTTTGATCGGCCCCGACGCATTGGGTTTGACTACTAGGTCGGTGATGAACTCCTTCACCCAAATTGCTTCATGCGCTGCCTCCGAGGCTGCCATGTACTCCGCTTCACATGTAGATCCCGCCACGACGCTCTGCTTGCAGCTGCACCAGCTTACTGCCCCACCATTCAACATATACACATATCCGGTTTGTGACTTAGAGTCATCCAGATCTGTGTCGAAGCTAGCGTCGACGTAACCCTTTATGACGAGCTCTTCGTCACCTCCATAAACGAGAAACATGTCCTTTGTCCTTTTTAGGTACTTCAGGATATTCTTGACCGCTGTCCAGTGTTCCTTGCCGGGATTACTTTGGTACCTACCTACGGCAAGGTTTACTGGTCTGGTACACAGCATGGCATACATAATAGATCCTATGGTTGAGGCATAGAGGATGACACTCATCTCCTCTTTATCTTCTGCCGTGGTCGGGCATTGAGCCAAGCTCAATCTCACACCTTGCAGTACAGGCAAGAACCCTTTCTTGGACTGATCCATTTTGAACTTCTTCAAAATCTTATCAAGGTATGTGCTTTGTGAAAGACCTATGAGGCGTCTCGATCTATCCCTATAGATCTTGATGGCTAATATGTAAGCAGCTTCTCCAAGGTCCTTCATTGAAAAACACTTATTCAAGTAGGCCTTAATGCTGTCCAAGAATTCTATATCATTTCCCATCAAAAGCATGTCATCTACATATAATATGAGAAATGCTACAGGGCTCCCACTCACTTTCTTGTAAACGCAGGCTTCTCCATAAGTCTGCATAAACCCAAACGCTTTGATCATCTCATCAAAGCGAATGTTCCAACTCCGAGATGCTTGCACCAGCCCATAAATGGATCGCTGGAGCTTGCATACTTTGTTAGCATTCTTAGGATCGACAAAACCTTCCGGCTGCATCATATACAGCTCTTCCTTAAGATAGCCATTAAGGAATGCCGTTTTGACGTCCATCTGCCATATCTCATAATCATAGTATGCGGCAATTGCTAACATGATTTGGACGGACTTCAGCTTCGCTACGGGAGAGAAAGTCTCATCGTAATCAACCCCTTGAACTTGTCGATAACCCTTAGCAACAAGCCGAGCTTTATAGATGGTGACATTACCATCCGCGTCCATCTTCTTCTTAAAGATCCATTTGTTTTCTATCGCTCGCCGATCATCGGGCAAGTCAGTCAAAGTCCATACTTTGTTTTCATACATGGATTCTATCTCAGATTGCATGGCTTCTAGCCATTTGTTGGAATCTGGGCCCGCCATCGCTTCTTCATAGTTCGAAGGTTCACCGTTGTCTAACAACATGATTTCCAGGACAGGGTTGCCATACCACTCTGGTGTGGAACGTGTCCTCGTGGACCTATGAAGTTCAGTAGCAAATTGATCCGAAGTACCTTGATCATCATCATTAATTTCCTCTCCAGTCGGTGTAGGCACCACAGGAACATTTTCCTGAGCTGCACTACTTTCCGGTTCAAGAGGTAGTACTTCGTCGAGTTCTACTTTCCTCCCACTTACTCCTTTCGAGAGAAACTCTTTTTCCAGAAAGGATCCGTTCTTGGCAAAAAAGATTTTGCCTTCGGATCTAAGGTAGAAGGTATACCCAATGGTTTCCTTAGGGTATCCTATGAAGACGCATTTTTCCGACTTGGGTTCGAGCTTTTCAGGTTGAAGTTTCTTGACATAAGCATCGCATCCCCAAACTTTTAGAAACGACAGCTTAGGTTTCTTCCCAAACCATAATTCAAATGGTGTCGTCTCAACGGATTTAGACGGTGCTCTATTTAAAGTGAATGTAGCTGTCTCTCGAGTGTATCCCCAAAATGATAGCGGTAAATCGGTAAGAGACATCATAGATCGCACCATATCTAATAGAGTGCGATTACGACGTTCGGACACACCGTTACGCTGAGGTGTTCTAAGCGGCGTGAGTTGTGAAATGATTCCACATTTCCTTAAGTGCGTACCAAATTCGTGACTTAAATATTCTCCTCCACGATCCGATCGTAAGAATTTTATCTTTCGGTCACATTGATTCTCAACTTCATTCTGAAATTCATTGAACTTTTCAAAGGTCCCAGACTTGTGTTTCATCAAGTAGACATACCCATATCTACTCAAGTCATCAGTGAGAGTGAGAACATAACGATATCCTCCGCGAGCCTCAACGCTCATTGGACCACACACATCAGTATGTATGATTTCCAATAAGTTGGTTGCTCGCTCCATTGTTCCAGAGAACGGAGTCTTGGTCATTTTGCCCATGAGGCATGGTTCGCATGTGTCAAATGATTCATAATCGAGAGACTCTAAAAGTCCATCAGCATGGAGCTTCTTCATGCGCTTGACACCAATGTGACCAAGGCGGCAGTGCCACAAGTATGTGGGACTATCGTTATCAACTTTACATCTTTTGGTATTCACACTATGAATATGTGTAACATCACGTTCGAGATTCATCAAGAATAAACCATTGACCAGCGGGGCATGACCATAAAACATATCTCTCATATAAATAGAACAACCATTATTCTCGGATTTAAATGAGTAGCCATCTCGTATTAAACGAGATCCAGATACAATTCTCGGATCTAGCATGAGGGGGAAAGGCAAGCTCAACATGTTTGAATGATCCATGACAATATACTTTAACTGAGATGTGAGAAAACATAAACCATTATGTTGTCTTCCTTGTCCAACGTCAACTCTTTAGCATGTCATACTTTAATGAGTGCTCACAATTATAAAAGATGTCCAAGATAGTATATTTATATGTGAAATTTCTCTTCCTTCAATATTCTTTCATGAATTGTTCAAATGACCAATACAATGCTTGCTAACCTTCAATAAATTTACAACCTCTACTTCTTAGATGTGAAGTCATTAATCCCCATGGGATAAGCAAATGAAACATATAATTTCAGATTTATGACATTCAACTCATTCAACCATTTACTCATAGGATATAAGTGAAGCACACGAGTAAATGACGAACTACTCCAAAAAGATATAAGTGAAGATCAATGAGTAGCTAAATAATTATGTAACTATGTGAAGACTCTCTCTCATTTAAGAATTTCAGATCTTGGTAATTTATTCAAACAGCAAGCAAAACAAAATAAAATGACTTTGCAAGAATAGCACAACTCATGTGAAGAAGCAAAAACTTAGGCTCAATTGATACTAACCGATAGTTGTTGAAGAAGAAAGGTGGGATGCCTATCGGAGCATCCCCAAGCTTAGATGCTTGATACTTCTTGAAATATTCTTGAGATTTTGTGTCTCCTTAATTCCTCTCACATCATGGTTTCTCTTTTTATCAAAAGCTTCATCCACACCAAACTCAACATGAATTCGTGAGATAGGTTAGTATAAACCAATGCAAAACCTTATCATTTTCTACTGTAACAAATCACTAAAATTATTATTCAACATTGCATACTAAATGCCTCTGCATATTTAATACTCCTATCATTAAATAGAATCATTAAACAAGCAAACATATGCAAACAATGCAAACATAACAGCAATCTGTCAAGACAATACAATCTGTAAAGAATGCAAGATTCATCATACTTCCCTAACTCCAAAAATTATGAGAAAAATACTACACTGTAGTAGATTTATCATAGCTCATTATTCAAAAAGTTTCAACATCATATCATTCTGTGACTTTTCTAGGGAATTTTTGCAATAGCGGTAAACTTTTTGTTTTCAAACAACATGTATACTAGCAAAATAAGCATGGTAAAGGCTATCCTTGACATTTTTGTTGAAAATATAGATGCAAAACATTATTCTAAATAACAGGAAGAAAATACTAACAATAGAAAATTACACTCCAAGCAAAACACATATCATGTGGCGAATAAAAATATAGCTCCAAGTAAAGTTACCGATGAACGAAGACGAAAGAGGGGATGCCTTCTGGGGCATCCCCAAGCTTAGGCTCTTGGCCATCCTTGAATATTGCCTTGGTGTGCCTTGGGCATCCCCAAGCTTAGGCTCTTGCCACTCCTTATTCCATAGTCCATCGAATCTTTACCCAAAACTTGAAAACTTCACAACACAAAACTCAACAGAAAACTCGTAAGCTCTGTTAGTATAAGAAAATAAAACCACCACTTAGGTACTGTAATGAACTCATTATAAATTCATATTGATGTAATATCTACTGTATTCCAACTTATCTATGGTTCATACCCTCCGATACTACTCATAGATTCATCAAAATAAGCAAACAACACATAGAAAACAGAATCTGTCAAAAACAGAACAGTCTGTAGTAATCTGTATCAAACGTATACTTCTGGAACTCCAAAAATCCTACCAAATTAGGAAAAGCAATTTGCGTACCAATTCATAGCAAAAAGAATCATATCAAAAGCACGTTTCTGTGAATTAGCAAAACTAATTTACTGGGTGTAAAAGTTTCTGATTTTCAGCAGGATCAACACAACTATCACCATAAGCTATCCTAAAGGTCTTACATGGCACTTTATTGAAACAAAAGCTATAAAACATGATTACTACAGTAGCATAATCATGTGGACACACAAAAACAGTAAGGATAAATATTGGGTTGTCTCCCAACAAGCGCTTTTCTTTAATGCCTTTCTAGCTAGGCATGATGATGACAATGATGCTCACATAAAAGATAAGAATTGAAACATAATGGGAGCATCATGAAGCATATGACTAGCACATTTAAGTCTAACCCTCTTCCTATGCATAGGGATTTTGTGAGCAAATAACTTATGGGAACAATAATCAACTAGCATAGGAAGGTAACACAAGCATAGCTTCAAGATTTTAAGCACACAGAGAGGAAACTTGATATTGTTGCAATTCCTACAAGCATATATTCCTCCCTCATAATAATTTTTAGTAGCATCATGAATGAATTCAACAATATTACTAGCACCTAAAGCATTCTTTTCATGATCTACAAGCATAGAAAATTTACTACTCTCCACATAAGCAAATTCATTCTCATTCGGAATAGTGGGAGTATCATAAGAGACTTCAACACTAAAAATTGTATCCACATTAAAAGAGTAATGTTCAGAAAAGGGTAATCATAATCATGACAAGTTTTATAAATATAATCATCACTACTTTTTATAGCATAAGTTTCATCACAATAATCATCATAAGTAGCAACTTCGTTCTCATCATAATCGATTGAAACCTCTCCCAAGATAGTGGAATCACTAAATAAAGTTGACACTCTTCCAAATCCACTTTCGTATTCATCACAATAAAATTCAACATCCTCCAAAATAGTGGGATCACTACTTCACAAAGTTGACACTCTTCCAAACCCACTTTCATCAATATAATCATCATAGGTAAGAGGCATGCTATCATCATAACAACTTTGCATATCAAAACTTGGGATGCTAAAAATATTATCTTCATTAAATGTAGCATCCCCAAGCTTGGGACAAACATTAATTTCAGCAAATATGTTCTCAAATATTTCATCCTTGTCAAACATAGCTTCCCCAAGCTTGGTCCTTTTCATATCATAAGTATAATCACTCTCATCATTAAAAATATGGATAACACCAATAGTATATCAATTATCATCATCACAATGAGTAGTAGGAGCAACATAATTTGGGAGGGATACCTTTTTACCTTTGTTACTCCTTATTTTATTTTTCTTCTTCACATTATGTGTGGGTTCAACCATCTTCTTTGAGCTCCTTATTGATGAGATTGGTTGAATAGAAAGCTCCTCCTCGTTACCTGATTCATCATAAGAAATAATAGGAGGATATTGGGAAGTCTCTTCCCTTTCATTAGTATTCTCTTCATCTTCTAATTGCTTTCTTTTCTTTAGGTAATTGGAAATATAAGGATTTTCAACGCAATTCACCGCACAATACAAATAAATCTTCTCTAGATCAAAATGAAGACATCTATCAAGATTAAATTTTGGAATACCCTCAGTTATACGTTTCATTTCTTCATACCCCAAAAGAAGACTAAGCTCTTTATGATGCTCAAGGGTAATCAAGTTATCACAATTTTTGGACACGATTCGATCATGAAACAATTTGCATTGGAGATTTAAATGACCACATTCATTGCAAAGTTCACAAGGAGCGCGAAAAATATTGAATTTTTCAGCACAAACATCAAGACTTTCTTGCAACCCTTTAGTTTCTAAACACTTATGCCTCTTGCAATATCTATTTTCCCTATTTGGTGTGTACGCGCAAACCCAATCTACTCCACAAAAATCAACATGCTTATAAGAGATATTTTCATCATAACTAGTGCAATCATCATTAGTACTATGGATATTCAAAGAGTTCATACTAACAACATTGCAATCATGCTCATCATTCAAAGATTTAGTACCAAGCATTTAATGCATTCTTCTTCTAGCACTTTAGCACAATTTTCCTTTCCATCATACTCACGAAAGATATTAAAAAGATGAAGCGTATGAGACAAGCTTAACTCCATTTTTTTGTAGTTTTTCTTTTATAAACTAAACTAGTGATAAAGCAAGAAACAAAAAGATTCGATTGCAAGATCTAAAGATATATCTTCAAGCACTCGCCTCCCCTGCAATGGTGCCAGAAAAGAGCTTGATGTCTACTACACAACCTTCTTCTTGAGACGTTGTTGGGCCTCCAAGTGCAGAGGTTTGTAGGACAGTATCAAATATCCCTCAAGTGGATGACCTAAGGTTTATCAATCTGTGGGAGGCGTAGGATGAAGATGGTCTCTCTCAAACAACCCTGCAACCAAATAACAAAGAGTCTCTTGTCTCCCCAACACACCCAATACAATGGTAGATTGTATAGGTGCACTAGTTCGGCGAAGAGATGGTGATACAAGTGCAATATGGATGGTAGATATAGGTTTTTGTAATCTGAAATTATAAAAACAGCAAGGTAACTAATGATAAAAGTGAGCTTAAACGGTATTGCAATGCTAGGAAACAAGGCCTAAGGTTCATACTTTCACTAGTGCAAGTTCTCTCAACAATAATAACATAATTGGATCATATAACTATCCCTCAACATGCAACAAAGAGTCACTCCAAAGCCACTAATAGCGGAGAACAAGCGAAGAGATTATGGTAGGGTACGAAACCACCTCAAATTTATTCTTTCGGATCGATCTATTCAAGAGTTTGTACTAGAATAACACCTTAAGACACAAATCAACCAAAACCATAATGTCACCTAGATACTCCATTGTCACCTCAAGTATCCGTGGGCATGATTATACGATATGCATCACACAATCTTGGATTCATCTATTCAACCAACACAAAGTACTTCAAAGAGTGCCCCAAAGTTTCTACCAGAGAGTCAAGATGAAAACGCGTGCCAACCCCTATGCATAGGTTCATGGGCGGAACCCGCAAGTTGATCACCAAAACATACATCAAGTGGATCACGTGATATCCCATTGTCACCATAGATACGCACGGCAAGACATACATCAAGTGTTCTCAAATCATTAAAGACTCAATCCGATAAGATAACTTCAAGAGGAAAACTCAATTCATCATAAGAGAGTAGAGGGGGAGAAACATCATAAGATCCAACTATAATAGCAAAGCTCACGATACATCAAGATCGTGCCATAGAGAGAACACGAGAGAGAGAGAGAGAGAGATCAAACACATAGCTACTGGTACATACCCTCAGCCCCGAGGGTGAACTACTCCCTCCTCGTCATGGAGAGCGCCAGGATGATGAAGATGGCCACCGGCG
Organism: Triticum dicoccoides; assembly: GCF_002162155.2. Lineage (NCBI taxonomy): Eukaryota > Viridiplantae > Streptophyta > Magnoliopsida > Poales > Poaceae > Triticum > Triticum dicoccoides. Next base: position 164,941,721 of record NC_041381.1, read on the forward strand.
AGGGATCCCCCTCCGGCAGGGTGCCGGAACAGGCTCCCGAGAGGTTTTTGGTGGCTACAGAGGCTTGCGGCGGCGGAACTCCTGATCTATCTTTGTATTCGATGGTTTCAGGGTATAAGGGAATATATAGGCAAAAGAAGTCGGTCAGGGGAGCCTCGAGGGGCCCACGAGACAGGGGACGCGCCCAGGGGGGTGGGCGCGCCCTCCTATCTCCTGGCCTCCTTGAAGCTTCCCTGGCTTGTACTCCAAGTCTCCCGGATCATGTTCATTCCAAAAATCACGCTCCCGAAGGTTTCATTCCGTTTGGACTCCGTTTGATATTACTTTTCTTCGAAATACTAAAACAGGCAATAAAATAGCAACATGGGCTGGGCCTCCGATTAGTAGGTTAGTCCCAAAAGTAATATAAAAGTGTATAATAAAGCCCGTAATCATTCAAAACAAATAATAAAATAGCATGAATGCTTCATAAATTATAGATATGTTGGAGACGTATCACGTCTTACCAACCTTATCCGGCTTATCCGATGACTTCTATTGAGGTAGGCGTGGCCAACAGGACCGGAGGTGTCCCCTGTCTGGTGCCGGCTCTACGTAACGAGCGTTTGCACAAGGATTTCAAGGGACCTAGGAAGGTGCCTAAGTATACGGCCGACTTACAACCCGGTGCATCGATCGAAAGTTATGACATGGCTATGGAATTATTAGAGGTCAGTGATGCTGCGATGGCCAAGTACTTCACCATGAAGTTGGATGGGACCGCCCGCACTTGGTTGAAAAGCATGTCACCTAATTCAATCAGTTCATGGGCGGAGTTAAAAGCCCGGTTCATTCATAACTTCAAGGATACATGCAAGCATCCCATGTCAATTGTGGATTTTACTAGTTGCAAGCAGGAGCAGGGCGAGTCCACAACCCATTGGGTGCGCCGGGTTAAATCCATAATACATTCATCTGATAAGATGGATGCCGGCTTGTCAGTCTTAATGTTGGAGAAAAATTGCCATTTTTTGCCTCTGAAGATGAAGCTAGGGCGGCTCAAGCGCGATTGTAATGATATGGATACGCTGATGGCGGCTCTGGTCAAGTACGCCGACTCTGATAGTATCAAGGATCCCGAGTCTGATGATGAAAAGATAGGGAAGGGAAAGAAGAATGGCAACGGCAAGGGCCCTCAGCATAACCCGGTGAATCAAGGAGGTAATAAACGTAAGGCTGATGGTAGTTTGGAGTTTGTGGCTAATGCTAATGCGCAGGGCAACAACCAATGACGTAAGGGGAGACCATCTCCCCGGTCTGGCGGGTCAGGCCCCACGCTTGAGCAGTTACTGAATGAGCCCTGTCCGAGGCACGACACTCAGTAGAAGCCGGCTACTCATCTATGGAAGAACTGTACGATCATGAGGCTTTCAAGAATTCCAACATGTTCGACGGTAATAATGGGCAGGGCGGCGGCTCAGGTGGTGGCAGTTTTCATGGCCCGGGCGGCGGTTCAAATTCCAACTTTCATAATTCTCAAGGTAACCAAGGTGGTTATAACCAACAATCTGGCCAGGGTGGTCAGCAGCAGCAACAACAACAGCAGGGTGGATACCAGAGCCATCCAAAGCAGCTGAATAGTGGACAATATCATGTGTCTACCACCAGTTTGTGCAAACGAGACCAGAAGCTTCATAAGAGGGTTGCGAAGCTGTTGAGCCAGCAGTTCCTTGTTATTTGAGATGGTCTGAGCAGCCTATTCTATGGTGTAGGGAAGATCACCCTCCCCGGGTTGATAATCCGGGTCACATAGCCTTGGTGGTGGCCCCTCAGGTTGGTGGATATAATTTCACTAAAGTACTCATGGATGGAGGTAGCAACATCAACATCCTCTATTATGAGACCTTCCGTTGCATGGGGTTAACTGATAAAAATCTTAAGTAGTCCAACACTGTTTTCCATGGCATAGTGCCTAGTAAGTCGGCGTATCCAGTTGGCAAAATCGAGCTGGAGGTAGCCTTTGGAGATGAGTATGACTCCAACGCTGAGAAATTGACTTTTGAGGTAGTCAAGATCAGAAGCCCATATCACGCTCTGTTTGGGCGGCCGGCTTATGCCAAGTTCATGGCACGACCATGTTATGTGTATTTACAACTCAAGATGCTGAGTCATAAGGGTACCATCATCGTGCATGGGAGCCGGAAGATAGCCTTGGAATTTGAGGAAGGCGACGCGGCTTATGCTGAGTCGGTCTGTGCAATAGAAGAGTTGAAGTTCTACAAGGATAATGTTGACCCAGCAGATATGGCATCTTTGAAAAAGCCAACCACAGAGCATGAGCCGGTCATGAAGTTTAAGTCGGCCAATGATACTAAGCTTGTTGACTTTGTTCCAGGCGACTCATCTAAGCAGTTCAGTATCAGTGCTAATTTGGATCCCAAATAGGAAAGCGCGCTCATTGAGTTCATCCATGAGAACCGGGACATCTTTGCATGGAAACCTTCTGACATGCCGGGTGTACCGAGAGAACTCGCTGAGCACACTCTTAATATTGATCCAAAGTTTAAGCCGGTCAAGCAGTTTCTTCGGTGGTTCAATGAGGAGAGGCGTAAAGCCATTGGTGAGGAAGTAGCCCGGCTCTTGGCAGCTGGGTTCATCATTGAAGTTTTTCATCCAGAATGGTTGGCTAAGCCGGTGCTGGTGCTTAAGAAAAACGACACTTGGCGTATGTGTGTGGATTACACGGACCTAAACAAGGCTTGTTCGGCTGACCCTTTTGCTCTCCCTCGTATTGATCAAATCATTGATGCTACGGCGGGTTGTGAGCATTTGAGCTTTTTGGATGCTTATTCTGGTTATCATCAGATCAAGATGGCAGTTAAGGACCAGGAGAAGACGTCGTTCATTACTCCATTTGGAGCCTTCTGCTATGTATCTATGCCTTTCGGGCTCAAGAGTGCCCAGGCGACTTACCAGCGGTGTGTGCAGAATTGTCTTCATAATTAAATTGGGTGCAATGTTCATGCTTATGTGGACGATATTGTGGTGAAATCCAGAAAGAAGGAGACCTTGGTAGATGATCTGAAGGAGACCTTTGACAATCTTTGGGTCTACAAGATGATGCTTAACCCGGCCAAGTGTGTTTTTGGCGTGCCTGTAGGCAAGCTTTTGGGTTTTCTGGTTTCTAACAGGGGCATTGAGGCTAACCCGGAGAAGATCAACGCAATCACCTCTCTGGCTAAGCCGGCGTGTATCAATGATGTTCAGCATTTGGTGGGTCATATTGCTGCTTTAAGCCGGTTCATAAGCTGGTAAGGTGAGAAGGCCATACCACTGTATCAAATGATGAAGAAGACAGATGACTTCGTCTGGAGTGATGCTGCCAACGCTGCCTTTGAAGATTTGAAGAGACAGCTGGCTGAGCCGCCGATTCTTGCTGCTCCCATTGATAAGGAGCCCTTATTGTTATATGTGGCTGCTAACACGCGTGCCGTCAGCGTGGCCATCATGGTGGAGCGCAAGGAGGCTGGCAAGGAACATCCGGTTCAGCGGCCGGTTTACTATATCAGTGAGGTACTTATTGAGTCCAAACAACCGTATCCACATTGGCAGAAGCTCGTTTATGGGGTGTTCATGGCAAGCCGGAAGCTTAAGTAGTATTTCCTGGGCCACCCTATCACTGTGGTTAGTTCTGCTCCTTTAGGAGATATCATTCAAAACAGAGAGGCCACATGACGAGTCGCCAAGTGGGCCATTGAACTTGGGCCTCATGGTTTAAAGTATGTGCCACACACTGCTATCAAATCTCAAGCACTGGTGGATTTCATCAACGATTGGACAGAGCTGCAGATGCCTGAAGAAAAGTTGGATAACGCATATTAGACTATTCACTTTGACGGGTCCATGCAATTGGAGGGCTCGTGGGCTAGAGTTGTTTTAGCTTCTCCTCGAGGTGACAAATTTTGTTATGTGCTATGGTTGATGTTTCCCTGTACTAACAATGCAGCTGAGTATGAGACCTTACTCTATGGTCTTCGGTGGCTCAACAGGTATCAAGCAAGTGGGATTGCAAGGATCCTCTCATGGCGGCTTATCGCCGTGAAGTTGATGCCATTGCTCGACATTTCAAGGGTTACCAAGTGGAGCACATTGATTGCAGAAAGAACGAGGCGGCTGATGCCTGAAGCCAGCTGGGCTCTCAGCGTAAGCCGGTGCCGCCTAATACTTTCTTGGATATTCTGCATAACCCTTCTGTCAAGTTACCTATAGAGGAAGACTTGGCTGTTCCCGACCCGGAAGCACAATTGGTGGCGACTCTTCACGTCATCCTAGATTGTACAGTGCCATATTTGGCTTACATGAACCGGGGCGAGTTGCCTGAGGATGAATCCTTGGCCAGGTAGATAACCCGGCAGTCTAAGTCAATGGCAATGGCCAATGGCGAGTTGCATCATCGCAGTGTTACAGGGGTGTTTCAGCGTTGTGTCTCCCCTGAAGAAGGCCAAGAAATTCTACGTGAGATTCATGAAGGGGATTGCGGCCATCATGCCGGGTCAAAGTCCCTTGTGGCCAAGGCGTTCTATCATGGATTCTATTGGCTGACGGCTCATGCTGATGCAGAGGACCTGGTAAGTAAATGTGACGGTTGTTAGAAGTTCTCAAGATGGGTTCACGTGCTGGCTCAAGAGTTGAGGATGATTCCAATTACTTGGCCGTTTGCAGTCTGTGGGCTTGACATGGTTGGGCCTTTCAAAAGGTCCAAAGATAAAAAGACCCACCTTTTGGTGGCGGTTGATAAATTTACAAAGTGGGTTGAGGCAGAGCCAGTCAGTAAGTGTGATGCAGCTACGGCGGTTCAGTTCATGAAAAAGGTGATATTTCACTTTGGCTTTCCACACAACATTATAACTGACAATGGCACTAATCTGTCTAAAGGCGCCATGGAAGAATTTTGTCAATGTGAGCATATTCGGCTTGATGTTTCATCAGTGGCTCACCCCCAATCCAATGGTCAAGCCGAGAGAGCCAATCAGGAGATCTTGAAAGGCATCAAGCCCCGGCTTTTGGGCCCCTTGCAGCGGACGCCGGGTTGTTGGGTTGAGGAGTTACCCTCTGTGATATGGAGCATCAACACTACTCCCAACAGAACTACGGGTTATACGCCTTTCTTCATGGTCTACGGAGCTGAGGCGGTTCTCCCTAGTGACATCCATCATGACTCGCCCCGCGTGGCGGCTTATGTTGAGGTGGACAATGAGCAGGCGCGTCAGGATGCCCTTGACCTGTTAGATGAAAAGCGTGACTTGGCAACAACTTGCTCGGCGATTTACCAACAGGATCTGCACCATTATCGCAGCCGCCGGGTTAAGACCAGAACCTTTCAGGAAGGTGATTTGGTGCTCCGGCTCATCCAGGATCAAACTGATGCACACAAGTTATCCCCACCTTGGGAAGGGCCCTTTGTGGTCAGAAAGAACTTGAACAACGGGTCATACTACCTTATCGATGTTCGAGAGCACAAAGATTCACGTAAGTTGGAGGAGGAGACCCGCCGGCCGTGGAATATCGCTCATCTTTGGCCTTACTACACTTGAGCCACCGGCTCTCATGATGTACATATTTTGACAATGTATATATTATGATAAATAATAAAGCAAGACCTCTGTCCTTTTTTCCTCCTCAAAGGTAAATGTGTCATTGTTACTATCATTGTCATCTCAAATGATCACTTGGGAGTTGATCGTATTTGATCCAGCTTAACCCTCTTGATCCGGCTTATGATCATATTCGAATCTAGCCGTTAAAATTTATGATCACTAGGGGGCTTCCTGTTCAAACATAGGTCGTATTCGAACCAAAGAGAACATAGCTGTTAGTATCCTTTTGATTGGCACACTGCCGAGCTCACTAGGGGGCTTCTTGATCGTATTCGAATCATAGCTCAACCCCTTTTGGGAACCGACTTTGATCGTATTCGACTCAAAGTCGTTAAAAAACTCTCAAGGTCATTAAGGGGCTTCCTGTTCAAACATAGGTCGTATTCGAACCAAGAGAACATAGCTGTCGGTACCCTCTTGATCGGCGCAACGCCAAAGCCACTGGGGGCTACATGATCGTATTCGAATCCTAACTTAACCCCACTGGAATGGTTTACTGATCATATTCCAATCAGAAGCCTTGAATTTTTTATATATTCTATTTGGTTTAAGTTTTCTTTGGAAGCACCCTTTATTTGACTTGATACTTTTTTGAGGTTTACAAGTAGAAGTGTAGTTAATTTTAACCCGGCTTGATATTGGATGATAAGTCGCCAATATATGAGCATCATTATACCTTCGGAAATATTGGTGTCCGAAGATTGGGTTATCACCCTTACTGACCGGGTCATACAAGCCGGTAGTACAGATTCAAGAAGGTCAGAGGTGTAAGATTATAGTTGTGTTTTAAACATTATATGTTACAACAAGCTTATCTGTGATTCTTTTTCCATCTTAATATATCAAGTTATTTTGACCCGCCTTGTGGTAAGCCGCCAAGGGATCTTGCGGTCTATTTTTATGTGCAGGACAGTTAAAAGATTTGGTCAAGCATACAGAAAGTAGATGAAAAGTAAACACGGGTGAATATAACAAGACAGCTTAATGGCATTAAGCACCAAAAACATGCACGATGGCACGACCAAATCAAAGTTATTTCTATTCTATTACATGACTCCCCGAGTCTAAATGATTCATATTGGTTTTTAGCACATCACAGGTATGAGCCACCACACCAGGTTAGCTCTCATGTTCGCCTGAAGCGTATGGGTCAGCCCTCTCCGCTTCTTCGCCCTATCCCCTTTCCTGGAAGGTTGATGATGACCAGTCAATGTTGTTCAAAGCTTCAAATTCAGCTTCATCATCAACTAGTCCGGCCAGGTCAACTTCAGGGGCGAAGGTATGCTTACGGAGTGGGGGGATCAGACTGGTCACTTTATAGTGAGGTGTTGGAATTCTCCGGTTCTCAGCGTCATAACCCGCCTGGTATTTGGTAAGATCCACTTCGTCAGCTATCTGGGTGGCCACGGGGCGTATCTCCTTTACACAAGCGGTAAAGTCTTCTTGTTCAAAGGGAGTACCATCCTCCTTCAAGCTTGGATAGCCAATGGAAATGTCGGCCAGGTCTAACTCCGGTAGCCAAGCTTTGGCCCGGCTTAAAGCATTCACCACTCCGGCTCTTGCAGCTGACTGCCTCAGTTCATTGAACCATTGGGGTAGCATGGAAAGCTTCTTCAATACCTCTGCCAGGAGGGTAGACACTTCATTTGACAAAGCCACCATGGCTAATGCATGCTGAGACCCGGTGTACAGTTGCTCCACCAGTGTATAAACCGCCTTCAGCTTGATCAACATATCTTGGTTCAGATTTGAGCTCCTGGGGCCTGCATAAACATGGTCAGGTGAGTCAATTCCAATTATATGATCAGTTGGACATTTCTAGTATTTAACACTTGTAGGGCGACTTACCAAAGATTGCTGAGACCATCTGAGAGATATGGCATTTTAAGCTGATTAATTCACCGGTTGCTTCTTCAAGAGCCGCCTCTGCCTTCTCAGCTCGGTTAATCAATGCAATTTTTTCATCAGCCCAGGCCTTCTTCTCCACTTCAAATTCTTTTTTCAGTTTTTCTTGCTCATAAACGCTGAATTTAAACTTGGAGTCGGCTCTTTGGGTTTCCGTCTCTTGGGCCCCAAGGCGGTTCTTTAGATCAGTCACCTCTGATTCGAGTTGACTCGTGGCGGCCTATACAAACACAGGGTCAAAATCAAGACAATTTTGATGCAATATTAAGTCCCAAGCCTTTTGCCAGCAACAACATTTGGCACTTGGGGGCTAATGTCTACCGAAGAATTTTACTTACAGTGGCGGTCCACGACAGTAAGTCCCAAGCACTTTGCAAGCAATAATACTTGGCACTTGGGGGCTAATGCATATTGCTGTTCAAAGCTTTGTAAGTATTTTATTTTATATACTCATATGAAGGACCGGCTCAACCATGCTGGTTAAGCCGCCCCTTGGGGACTACGGAGTAAGCCGGAGTTCTTGCATATTTTATCCATCTATGTTGCTAGTGTCACTAAATTTGTTTCTAAGTCTACAGCATATTCATCATAAGCAATAGACTTGGGGGCTGGCATAGTAAAGATAAATGAAGACAGAGAAAGGGTTATACCTCAAACTTTTGGTGCATCTGCTTCACCATGTCAATCTCGAGGTTATGACTGCTGTGCACTTGGCTCATGTAGCCAGAAAAGACTTCTCCAATACTCATGTGAGTATAGTCCACGACGTCAAGCTTGACCCGACAGTGTTCCAGAAGTTCCTCCTTGGCGGAACACTTGGCCAGCACGGTTGGCCTTCCCGGCTCAGCAAAGCCGGATCTGGTGATCTCGACATCAGTATCTTGAGGATCATCCGTCCTGACCGGGCTAGGGGCTTTCGGGTTTTCTGAGCTATCACCGGCTCGCTCAGCAGGCAGGTCAGCAGTTGGAGTTGGTATATCTTGAGCTGGTTTAGATGCCGGCTCAAGAGTTGACGATTCAGGCGCAACTGTTCCAACTACTGGCTCGGTCACGACCGTGTCTTCAGCCGGCTTGCTGTTCTTAACCCATTTGCTGGGCTTGGCTTGTCCGCTGCGTCAAAGCAAAAGTTTAGTACAGAGGCAATGGATTGAAATGAATACAGGATAAGCAGGTTATCATTACCCTGGTGCGGTCTTGAAAGCCGCCAGATTGGACTGCAGAGAGTCGCCGGAGGAAGGGGAAGTTTCCTGATAATCTGAGTCAGAAGAATTGAGCGGTTGACGAGTGAGACCCGCCAAAGGATAAAAGGTATTTAAATCAGAAGTTACCTTGTCCCGGCGCTTCCTTGGGGTGTTCGGCAAGCCAGAGGAGAGCTCCACATCCTTGCTAGTCCGGGTCTGCCTCCGGGCTCTCGTGAATCTGTTGCTTCAAAACAAATTGATGATCTTGATAAGCTAAGGGATGTGAAAAACCTTACTTTCTGGGTTACTCTGCGGGTTTTCTGTCTTGGCAAAGGCTCGAAGTCGGAGGAAATGATAGTTACCTCGTCAGCCTTGCTATGGCTTGCTCCTGTGTCCTCCTGCTGATAATCAGTGTTAATAAGATGGTTAAAAAAGGAGCCAAGAGAGTCAAGGGCTACCTCCGACTCAGAAGAATCTGCTAGCAGAAGAAGGTCAGAGGCGGTGGCTTTCTTGCCCTTCTTCTTGGCAGCCTCTTTCCTGGCGGCTTTCTTCTCCTTCCTGGCTTTCTTTGAAGACTCATGGTCATATTTGACCTTCCAGATTTTATCACCCGCCTATGAGAGTTAGCACATGTATGAGTATGGGTGAAACAACGAAAAGTCAAGGTAATTATTTCATAGGGGCGGCTTACCTTTGTAGCCGGGTTAGCTTTGCAGAAGGGGGCTAAGCCCACCTTACCACAATCTGCCAGGCTCTCGTTCAAAAGGGACTTGGTCATATCATCGATGACATCTTTAGGCAAGTCATCAGGACTGGGCCGCAGAGGGTCATTCTTTTTGCCCGTATAGGTGAACATCAAGCCGGGACGGCGGCTCAATGGAATAACCCGCCAGGCAAGCCAAACCCGGACTAAGTCGATTCCAGTTAAACCGTTCCCCAGAAGAGCTTTGATCTTGGCTAAGGTGGGGGCGAGTGTTTTGCGTTTGATGGCTGTAATCTTGTCAGGAAGCTGGTGGTTGGGCCCAAGACGAAGAGCACTAAAGCCGGGCAGAGGGTTTTCACCAGCCGGAGAGGTATCTTGGCAGTAAAACCATGTCTGATTCCAGTCTTTTGGATGACTCGGCGGGTTGGCATAAGGAAAGATTACGTCCCTACGACATTGGATTGAAACACCACCAAGTTCCAAGCTCTAAGCGCTGGCGCACTAATTCTGGCGGTTCAAATAGAATAGCTCTCTGAAGAGAAAAAGGTTGGGTTTTTCTCCAAGATATACTTCACTGAATACTTGGAAATTGCAGATGTTAGACATGGAGTTGGGTCCGATGTCTTGTGGGTGAAGATCAAAGAAGTGCAACACATCTCAAAAGAATTTTGAGCCAGGGGGAGAGAAACCCCGGTTCATGTGATCCGTGAAAACAACAACTTCTCCCTCTTTGGGCTGAGGAAATTCCTCCTCCGGGTTAGGAGCACGATAAGACATGATCTCTTTCTTCGGTAGATAGCCGGTCTTCACAAAGTCGTCAAGAGTGCTGTCTATGACAAGGGATTTGACCCAGTTGCAGGAAGTGGGTGCTTTTGGTGCCATTGCAATCAAAGCCTAAGACAGAGTAAAAGTACCAGTTCAAATTTAAGTTGGGCAGGAAAATACATTACAGTGCATATTCAAGACGGCGGCTTATGAAGGGGCCTAATGGTATAAGGATAATTATGTCTAGATTGTTTAAGTCGCCATAGGCTCTATAAGCCGTCAGGACTATTTAAACCGCCGTGGGCGGTCAAAGTTATCAATTGAGCATTGCCTCTTTAAAGCCGGTGATCAGAGTTGCCATGGCTAGATGAATCTAACAAAGTGCAGATTTTTGCCTAAGTGTTGCATAAATAGGTTTCACAAACTGCAACTATTATTTTTGATCAAATGGACATTTAGAAAAGAAAAATTTCTAGACCTAAAAACATGGCACAGAGGAGTTCATGCGTTCTAATGGGGATTCTTTACAAGGAAAGAAGATCTGCTAGTGCCTAAAATGGATGCGGAACACCTACCGCATGAGATCTATGATATTGTTGGATCAAAAGAAGCCACAACAGAAGGAACACGAAGAACTAAGATGAACTTCGAACTGTGTAGAAGAACTCGCTAACCCTAGTATGGATCTACGGTGCAGAAAGGGGAAACTTACAGCGGTAGATCTATTGCAGAGGGGCACCACCGTTCTCTGGTCAGGTTCAGGTCGATGCAGCGGCCAAAGTTGACGGAGAGGAGGTGCGTTGCGGCGGTGGCGGCGGAGCTCGAGTGACAGAAGGGGGGGGGGGAGAGGAAGAAGATGAAGAAAGGGAAGAATGAAGAAGACCTAGTCGGGTCTATTGATAAGGAAGGGCCACTAAAAGAGCGTGAAAAACGAGGAGGCTGAAAACATAAATTATCCAACTACAAGGATGCCTTGATTTTTGGGATGGTCATCAAGACAAAGATCCATTGAGGTACATTGAACAAAACATGCTTTTATGACCGGTGATGTCATGGCGGTTTACAACAAATCCAGAGGATGACGTCATGGCGGGTTACGAAAATTTCATAAGGGCAGAAGATTTTTTAAGTATGGAAGATTGACATGAACTAGTCAAAATCAATCTGGGGCGTAATGTTGGGGATATAACTATTGGTATGACCCGCCCAGGAGGGGCCAGGTTATACTTACAAATATTCTTGAAGCCCAAGACCAAGGATAGAGATGGCTGTTTAGTTAAGGGCCTAAAGCCCAGAGGCGACTTAAGGCCCGTAGTGATAAACCTTCATATGTCGTGACCTGTATTGTAAGGCAAGAGTAGTTAAGAGACCAAGCCGGACACTGTTTATGAGCCGATCGGGACTCTGTAAGCCGCTGGGCGTCGACCTCTGTATATAAAGGGATGACCCGGCGGTGATTCAGGGCAAGTAACATCATATCGAGAGCTAGGTCAAGCGATTCGCTCCCTGGTTATCGAGACATAAGCAATCCCACTCAAAACTGGATTGTAGGCTTTTACCTTCACCGTAAGGGGCCGAACCAGTATAAACCTCGTGTCCTTTGTCCCGATTAACCCCTTTAAGCTTCCTAGTTGCGATGGCTCCATGACTAAGTCCTTTCACTAGGACATTCGATGTGACAATTCCACGACAAAAGGAGTCCAAACAGAATAAAACTTTCGCTATGATCTTTCTTGGACCAGAAGCAAACCAGGAGACTTGGTGATAAATTCGGAGAAGCAACAAGGCGGCCACGAGGGTCGAGGGTGCACCCAGGGTGGTATGGTGTGCCCCTTGCCTCTTGGGCCCCTCGTGGGTCTCCTGACCTAATTCTTTCGCCCATATATACTCTTATACTGCGAAACCATCAGGGGGAGCCACAAAAACACTTTTCCACCGCCGCAACCTTCTGTACCCGTGAGATCCCATCTAGGGACCTTTTCTGGCATCCTGCCGGAGGGGGATTCGATCACGGAGGGCTTCTACAACAACACCATTGCCCTTCCGATGAAGCGTGAGTAGTTTAACACAGACCTACGGGTCCATAGCTAGTATCTAGATAACTTCTTCTGTCTCTTTGATTCTCAATACCATGTTCTCCTCGATGTTCTTGGAGATCTATTCGATGTAATACTCTTTTGCGGTGTGTTTGCCGAGATCCGATGAATTGTGGATTTACAATCAGATTATTTATGAATATTATTTGAATCTTCTCTGAATTCTTTTATGCATGATTTGATATCTTTGCAAGTTTCTTTGTATTATCGGTTTAGTTTGGCCTACTAGATTGGTGTTTCTTGCAATTGGAGAAGTGCTTATCTTTGGGTTCAATCTTGCAGTGTCCTTTCCCAGTGACAGTAGGGGCAGCAAGGCACGTATTGTATTGTTGCCATCGAGGATAAAAAGATGGGGTTTTCATCATATTGCTTGAGTTAATTCCTCTACATCTTGTCATCTTACTAAATGAGTTACTCCATTCTTTATCAACTCAATACTCTAGATGCATGCTGGATAGCGGTCGATGTGTGGAGTAATACTAGCAGATGCAGAATCATTTTGGTCTACTTGACACGGACGTGATGCCTATGTTCATGATCATTGCCTTAGATATCATCATAATTATGCACTCTTCTATCAATTGCTCGACAGTAATTTGTTCACCCACCGTATTATTTGCTATCTTCAGAGAAGCCATTAATGAAACCTATGGCCCCCAAGTCTCTTTTCCATCATATTAAGTCTACTTTCCATCATATTAGTTTCCGATCTACTATTTTGTAATCTTTTACTTTCCGATCTATAAACCAAAAATACCAAAAATATTTACTTTACCGTTTATCTATCTCTACGAGATCTCACTTTTGCAAGTAACTTTGAAGGGATTGACAACCCCTTTATCGCATTGGGTGCAAGTTTGTTTGATTGTTTGTGCATGTATTCAGTGACTTGTGTGTTATCTCCTACTGGATTGATACCTTGGTTGTCAAACTGAGGGAAACACTTACTCTACTTTGCTGCATCACCCTTTCCTCTTCAAGGGAAAAACCATCGCAAGCTCAAGAGCTAGCAGCTCCCACATATTCTACGAAGATCTTTATCGGTCGAACCGTTATGACAACATACGTTATTCCCTTTGTCATCGGTATGTTACTTGCCCGAGATTCGATCGTCGTTATCTTCATACCTAGTTCAATCTCGTTACCGGCAAGTCTCTTTACTCGTTCTGTAGTGCATCATCCTGCAACTAACTCATTAGTCACTTTGCTTGCAAGGCTTCTTATGATGTGCATTACCGAGAGGGCCCAGAGATACCTCTCCAATACTCGGACTGACAAATCCTAATCCCGATCTATGCCAACCCAACAAAGACCTTCGGAGATACCTGTAGAGCATATTTATAATTACCCAGTTACGTTGTGATGTTTGATAGCACACAAGGTATTCCTCCGGTATCCGGGAGTTGCATAATCTCATAGTCGAAGGAATATGTATTTGACATGAAGAAAGCAATATCACTAAAACTGAACGATCATAATGCTAAGCTAATGAATGGGTCTTGTCCATAACATCATTCTCCTAATGATGTGATCCCGTTTATCAAGTGACAAGACATGTCTATTGTTAGGAAACTAAACCATCTTCGATTAACGAGCTAGTCTAGTAGAGCTTACTAGGGACACAGTGTTTTGTATATGTATCCACACATGTATCAAGTTTCTGGTTAATACAATTCTAGCATGAATGACATTTATCATGAAATAAGGAAATATAAAATAACAACTTTATTATTGCCTCTAGGGCATATTTCCTTTAGCCTCCCACTTGCACTAGAGTCAATAATCTAGTTCACATTGCCATGTTATTTAACACCAATAGTTCACATCTTTATGCGATTAACACCATAGTTCACATTGCCATGTGACCAACACCCAAAGGGTATACTAGAGTCAATAATATAGTTCACATCTCTATGTGATTTACACCCAAAGAGTACTTAGGTGTGATCATGTTTTGCTTATGAGAGAGGTTTAGTCAACGGATCTGCCACATTCAGATCCGTATGTATTTCGCAAATTTCTATGTCTACAATGTTCTGCATGGAGCTACTCTAGTTAATTGCTCCCACTTTTAATATGTATCCAGATTGAGACTCGGAGTCATTTGGATTGGTGTAAAAGCTTGCATCGATGTAACTCTTTACAATGAACTCTTTATCACCTCCATAACCGATAAACATTTCCTTAGTCCTCTAAGGATAATTTTGACCGTTGTCTAGTGATCTACTCCTGGATCACTATTGTAACCCATTGCTAAACTCATGGCAAGGTACACAACAGGTTTTGGTACACAGCATGGCATACTTTATAGAACCTATGGTTGAGGCATAGGGAATGATTTTCATTCTCTCTCTGTCTTCTGCCGTGGTCGGGCTTTGAGTCTTACTCAACTTCATACCGTACAACTCAGGCAAGAACTCCTTCTTTGACTGGTCCATTTTGAACTCCTTCAAAATCTTATCAACGTATGTACTCATTGAAAATCTTATCAAGTGTCTTGATCTATCTCTATAGATCTTGATGCTCAATATGTAAGCAGCTTCACCGAGGTCTTTTATTGAAAAATTCTTATTCAAGTATCCTTTTATGCTATCCAAATATTCTATATCATTTCCAATCAGCAATATGTCATCCACATATATTATAGGAAATGCTACAGAGCTCCCACTCACTTTCTTGTAAATACAGGCTTCACCGTAAGTCTGTATAAAACCATACGCTTTGATCACCTCATCAAAGCATATATTCCAACTTTGAGATGCTTGCACCAGTCCATACATGGATCACTGGAGCTTTGTAGCGACCACGATCCCAATGGACCGAAGTCTCTGTGTTTTAGTGGCATCCCTGGATCGGTAATGCTGACACACATAGTACTCGAGGAATTATAACAGAGTTCAATCACACACATATTACATTGAGTCCTCATAAAGAGTATGATTACACAAAAATATCATTGCTGAAGGCCATCTAAACTAAATAACTACGGAAGCTTCGAAGGTAAATGAGTCCATCAACTCCAACGGCATAGCTGAGTGCAAGACAACAACCTATCGCACCTTATTCGTCGTCTAAGTAGTCTGCAACATGAGACGTTGTAGCCGTGTAGGTCAGCACATTGAATATGCTGGCAGAGTTACACTGTAAAGCAATGAATGCAAAGAACTATATCTACATGCAATATTTGGCTGGTGGAGGCTCTAAGTTTATTATTTTGCATAAAGCAAGTTTTTCCCTACAACAAAGGAACACATTTATTTAAACTACTCCCAAGTTGTTCCAATAATTGAGAAGGTTTCCCCAACTCAAATCCCAATTAAACAATATCATCATTAAACACAATTCAATTTAATTAAAGAGTGATGAGATCAACAATAACATCCAATTCTAGATACTCAAGATGTCCATAACCGGGACACGACTAACCATGATTAGTTTGTACACTCTGCAGAGGTCGCGCACTTTTCCCCACAAGACTCGACCACATCCATGATTGGAAGATCGAGACATAGTCTTTCTAAAGTACTAACTCTCTACTCCGGGCAGACCGGTACACCTACTTTCCCCTCTACATCTGCAGGTCCGCCTCTTCGAGAGCTCATACAACCTACTCAACTATGCTAGAGCCCATAATGGCTTGTGGCTGCACACGGAAGTTTCTAGTCATGAAATATCATATGTTCCCTTTGAGCCTAGGTGGCAAACCGAGGAAACAACACACGGATACCCCGGGATTTCCCTTAATGGACAACACTGGGTTCCCCAGGTGCCCCAACCAATCCACCCAGATGTGTATTAAAGTTGCCACCTTAATGTTATCCAAGACTAATAACTCTCAAAACTTCCATGTGAATCACTATCCAATCCCCGTCTACGAGCATGGCTAAGCAAATAAGGCATAACGTATATTCCTGGGGTGATAAAAAGGTATTAGGTTCCTACCTCAAGTACTACAACCAAACCACATGTTCCCAATCCTACTCATGCAAATATTTGAGGGGCAATACTAATGCATAGTAAAAGCTGGGTATAGAAGAGTATGATCAAAATGTAACTTGCCTTGCTGACGATCAGCAAACTCTAGGGATTCGTAGTAACAAGCTTCGCACTCTGGGTAATCTAGCGTAGACAAACAGTAGCATACATAAGCAATCACTCAAACGAAACAATGAGAGAACGAGAAAAGATCCAAACCAAACACGAAACAAGCAAATGGCTATAGATCTTAACAGTAGGTACATGTGACTATCTACGATTTGCAAAAAGAAACAACCCAAATGGAGAAATGAAACTGAAGATACGAACGAAACAAGAACATTTACTAATCTGAACTAAAGTCAAATTTTATAGTGTCAAAACATTGTTCAAGTTGGTTAAGTGGAAAGAACAGATCGTTACGAAATTAGGCGCTGGTTTCATCTAATTTGGACAAAGGAGCAAAAAGATACACTAGTTTTAAGACCAGGGGCTAAATTGCGAGAAAACTATTTGCGGATAGGTTCATGGCCGAAAATAAAACTAAAAAAAAAATCTACCACGGACGTTCATTAACAGAATGAAACGAACGAACTTGTTCATTAAAAGGAACGAACGGGTGAACGTTTACTAAATAACTAAAAATAAAACAAAAACCGATCTAACTCTAAAACCGAAAAAATGGAAACAAAACCGTTCGAACCAGCCGATTCTTATCGGTTAAACAAAAAAGACTAGTGGCAGCTCCGGTGAGATTGGATCGGCAGCGGCGGCGTCGACCACGGCGGTGGCGGCTCCCGTGGTGGTGTGGGGCGGCGGCAGTGCGTGCGGCAACAACAGCGTCGGCGGCGTAGGCAGGCAGCAGCGCGAGCGCGGGCGGCGAGGGCTTGGTGCTGCTGCGGCAGCGGGTGGCGAGGTGAGGAGAAGAGAGGGGATCGGGGTTGGCCCTTATAAAGAGGGGGGGTCCCGAGGTGGCTCCGACTTGGAGTGCAAGTCGGTCGGCGGCGGCAACACGGACTCCAAGGAGTCCGACGCGGTGACGCGTCGCACGCGGGGAAGGCGGCGGCCTGACGGGCCGGCTGGGCTTCGGCCCAGTTCGCTTGGAAAGTTTTTTTAAAAAAAATCCGCCGCAGAGAAAAATCCTAAATAAATATTAAAAAAAATCAGAAACAATTTTCACCGTCCAAACCTAATATTTATGACAAGATGAACATTTTTCTGGACTAAAATGCAGTTTTCAAAAATGCATTTTTTTTCTAATTCAAATAAAATACCAATAAAATAATAATTTGATTTTAAAATTCTTTCTCCAATATTTCTCTTAGGTTGAAGAAGTCATATTATCTTCTCTCATTTATTTTTATTATTGGAAATAATTGGAGAGTAAATTCAAAGATGAAATTTGTGAAACCTCCAACTCTCTCCGTGGGTCCTTGAGTTGCTTAAGATTTCTAGGATCACAACCAAAATGCAAAGTAAAATATGATATACATATGATGATCTATGTATAACATCCAAATTGAAAATTGGGATGTTACAAACCTACCCCCTTAAGGTGAATCTCGCCCTCAAGATTCGGGTTGGTCAACAAAAAGGTTCGGGTGGTCCTTGCGAAGATCTTCTTCTCGCTCCTAGGTGGCTTCCTCCTCGGTATGGTGGCTCCACTGAACTTTGCAAAACTTGATAACCTTGCTGCGAGTAACCCGACTAGAAAATTCAAGAATCTTGACTGACTTCTCTTCATAGGTTAGATCACTATCCAACTGAATTGCTTCTTGTGGCATTGTATCTCTGAGAGGAATATCGGCCATCTCTGCGTGGCACTTCTTTAGCTGGGAAACATGAAACACATCATGAACTCCTGACAATCCTTTGGGCAATTCCAACTTATAGGAAACTTCTCCCATGCGTTCCAAAACTCTGTAGCATCCCACAAAACGTGGTGCTAGCTTTCCCTTGAATCCAAAATGCTTAACTCCTCGAAGTGGGGACACACGAAGATATGCTCTGTCTCCGACTTTGTAGACTATCTCCTTGCATTAGTATCTGCATAACTCTTTTGCGTTGACTGGGCTACCTTGAGTCTGTCTCGAATCAACTTAACTTTCTCCTCCGAGTCTCTGATTAAGTCAGGTCCGAACAACTGTCGAACTCCAACTTCATCCCACGATAATGGTGTCCTACACCTCCTTCCGTACAAAGCTTCGAAAGGGGCCATCTTCAAACTGGCTTGATAACTGTTGTTGTAGGAGAACTCTGCATAGGGCAAATTGTCATCCCAACTATATCCATAATCTAGCGCACAAGCTCTCAACATGTCCTCCAGAATCTAATTGACTCTCTCGGTTTTTCCATCTGTCTGTGGATGAAAGGTTGTACTAAACTCTAGCCTGGTACCCAAAGTTTCATGCAACTGATTCCAAAACTTTGAAGTAAACTATGTTCCTCTATCTGATACAATGGTCCTCGGAACTGCATGCAAACATATGATCCTGGTCATGTATATATTTGCCAACTTAGCACTCGTATAAGTTGTCTTCACCGGGATGAAATGGGCTACTTTCAAACGATCAACTACAACCCAGATAGAGTCATAGCCTGATCGAGTCATGGGTAATCCAGTGATAAAATCCATGCCAAGTTTATCCCACTTCCATTCAGGTATCAACAATGTTTGTAGCAATCCTGCTAACTTTTGGTGCTCTGCCTTTACTCTCTGACATACATCACATACTGCTACATACTCGGCAATATCCTTTTTCATTCCTGTCCACCAGAAACTTTCCTTCAAATCCAGATACATCTTGGTGTTGCCTGGGTGAACTAAGTAAGGCGAATGATGAGCCTCCTGAAGAATCAACTTCATGATCTCAGGGTCATTAGGCACATAAATACGAACCTCAAACCATAAGGTGTCGTGCTCATCCTCACGAAATCCTTTAGCCTTTCCTTTACTCATCCTTTCCTTTATCTCAGCAATCTCATTGTCCGTCTTGTGAGCTTCTCTGATTTTACCCAACAAAGTGGACTGAATTTCCAATGCTGCAACATAACCTCTTGGAACTATCTCCAAGCATAGCTCTCGAAGGTCATCTGCTAACTTCTTAGGTAATCCTCCGGTTATGAGCGTGTTAACATAACTCTTGCGGCTCAACGCGTCTGCTACGACATCGGCCTTTCCTGGATGATAATGCAATCTCATACATAATCCTTTATGAGCTCCAACCATCTCCTTTGCCTGAGGTTTAACTCCTTCTGCGTGAAGATGTACTTCAAACTCTTATGATCCGTGTATACATCACAACGGTTTCCGATGAGAAAGTGTCTCCATGTCTTGAGCGCATGCACTACGGCTGCTAACTCCAAATCATGCGTAGCATAACTCAACTCATGAGGTCGAAGCTGTGGTGAGGCATATGAAACAACTCTTCCTTCCTGCATAAGCACACCTCCAAGTCCTCGATGTGATGCATTGCAATACACTTGGAAATACTTGCATTGGCCTAGGAGAATCATCCCTGGGGCTGTAACCAAACATTTCTTCAACTCTTGAAAATTGGCCTCACAATCCTCAGTCCATTTAAACTTGGTGTATTTCTTCAATAACTCCGTCATGGGCTTTGCAATGTTGGAGAAATTCTCAATAAATCTCCGGTAATAACCTGCGAGTCCAAGAAAACTTCTGATCTCTCCCACTGAGGTGGGTGCCAACCATTTAGTGACAAAAGCAACCTTGGTAGGGTCTACTTCTATTTCTTCTCCGGATATAACATGTCCGAGAAATCCAACTTCCTTTAACCAAAACTCACATTTGCTGAACTTGGCATACAACTGATGTTCTCTGAGCTTCTCGAGAACCAAACGCAGATGCTCCTTATGCTCCTCTTCATTCTTCGATTAGACCAAAATGTCATCAATGAACACCATGACGAACTTATCCAAAAACTCCATGAACACCTTGTTCATCATACTCATGAAATAGGCAGGGGCATTAGTCAAACCAAATGACATAACTGTATACTCATATATCCCATACCTCATGGTAAAAGTTGTCTTAGGTATATCCTGCTCACGGATCTTCAACTGGTGATAACCTGATCGAAGATCAATCTTGGAGAAAACTTAGCTCCTTGCAACTGGTCAAACAAATCATTGATCATTGGCAGAGGGTATTTGTTCTTGACTGTCACCTCATTCAGCGCATGATAATCAACAACCATCCTCAAGGATCCATCCTTCTTCTCCACTAGAAGCACTGGGGCTCCCCAAGGTGATGAACTTGATTGAATGTAACCTTTCTCCAGTAACTCCTTTATCCGCTTCTTAATCTCCTCCAAATCCTTTGATGGCATCCGATACAGTCTCTTGGATATTGGTCCGGTGCCTGGCAATAACTCAATCAAAAACTCGATGTCTCGATCCAGTGGCATGTTTGGTAACTCCTCCGGAAATACATCGGGATAATCCTTCACATTGGTACTTCCTCATGTACAACTACTGATAAGGAATTCACCTGAGTCCCTCTTGATGCATGCCTGGATACATAGTTGATCCTCTTTCCTTCCGGGGTGGTGAGTAGAATTGATTTACCAGCACAATCGATGTTTCCCTCAAACTTGGATAGCCAATCCATGCCTAGTATCACATCCAATCCCTGTGACTCCAGGACAATCAGGTCGGTGGGGAGAACATGTCTACCTATGGTTACTGGCAACTGATAGCATCCCCTACTAGCCATATACTCCGCTCCTGGGGAACTTACTAACATAGGTGACTGAAGGGCTATTGTTGGAAATTTATACTTATCCACAAATCCCCTTGATATGAATGAATGCGATGCACCAATATCGAAAAGAACAAGTGTTGTAAATGCATTAATCAAAAACTTACCAACAACTGCGTCGGGTTGATCCTCAATCTCCTCCACACTAACATGGTTCACCTGACCTTTGGTGAAGGGGTTGGGCTTCTTGGCAGAACCTCCATTGCCATTTCCATCGTTGGCTTCAGGACAATCATTAGCATAATGTCTGGTCTTCTAGCACTTGAAACAAGCAATGTGGCTCAGATCCCTCTTGGCTGCTGTTCAGGTGTTGGAACGGTTATGACTGCTGCTTCCTCCATTCTCATTGCCATTCTTGGGGCCACTGTGGTTGTGTGAACTTGCTCCATTGTGCGTGTGTCCTCCATGGTTATGGCCTCCATGGTTATGAGTATGTCCTCCCGAGTACGGGGTATAGCGGGGCTTCTGCTGAGCTCCAGAATTGTTCCTCCCCTGTCCATACTCCTTTTGCAATTGTCAATCTGCTGTTGCTTGCCTTCTATCATAAGGGCTCTATCTACCAACTCCTGGTAGTTGTTGAATGTTGCCACCATCAACTGCATGCTCAGCTCATCGTTGAGTCCCTCAAGAAACTTCTCCTGCTTTGCGGCGTTTGTGGGCACATCATCTGGGGCATAGCGTGCTAACTTGCTAAACTCATCCACATACTGTCCCACTGTACAACCTCCTTGGCGCAAGTTGCGAAACTCGCGCTTATTCATGCTCATAGCTCCTACTAAAACATGGGTGATGCGGAAAGCCTGCTAAAACTGATCCCATGTCACTGTATCAATGTGGTAAGTGGCGGTGAAGTTCTCCCACCAAGATGATGCGGGTCCATCAGGCTGATGTGCGGCAAAGCGCACTCTCTCCGCATCTGTGCATCCTGCAGTGGTCAACTCTCTTCCAATATTGCGGAGCCAATCATCTGCAACAATCGGCTTGGTGCTGCTAGAGAACACCGGCGGATTCAACCTCAGAAAGCGGGCTAGGTTGTCAACAAGGGGTGGAGGCGGTGGGTTGTTGTTGTTGTTGTTGTTGTTGCCTTGGTTCTGGTTTTGAACTAGCATCTGCATCAAGGCATTCTGCTGCTAGATCAACTGACTGAGCTCCGGTGGGAATGCAAATCCATTGTCACGTCTCGGAGGCATCGGATGGGTTAGAAGGGGGTGAGAAAACAGAATAGAGATAGGCCTAAGAGAGATCACTACCCATATGCTCATGAGACAAACACAATCAATTCACTTCATTCAATAGCACACAAGGTTCACACAAGTGATCTAACTACGATTACAACTCGATCATTACTAACTACTTGGAGGAATACTACTAGTTACATGGTGGTCGTCTAGAAATTTTGATCAGAGGAAGACTCCATGATATCTGCTCCAGCTTGGTCAACGTAGTCGTCGTCACTGTCATCATTTGCATCACTATCTGTGTCGATGTCGTCCAAGATGATGTAGTCCTCCAAGCGGATCTCCTTTGCTGGTTCTCGCTTGTGATTCTCCACTGGTAGTCCTAGCTTCCTCTTCAGATCTTCATGCTTCTCCAATAGTACAGCGATTTCTTCCTCATATCCATTGCATGTAAACTTGAGTTCCTCTTCTAGCTCGTCGTTGTTCTTCATCTGCTTTTTGATCTTCTTCATGTTGAAGCATAGTTGATTCTCTTGTCGACGAATATGATCACCCATCTCCTGAATGTAAGCTGCAATTGATCCCATCCCTCCTGGTATGAATCATCTCCCATTCTTCGTCTCGGTGGCCACATATTTGGTAGATAGTGTTTTCCAGCTCCTTGTGATACACCTCACATATGCGTCCAAAGGTGATATGGGCTGCCATGCTCTTTCCTAAACTCCAGCTTGGTGCATCCAGGTAGAAATCAATAGGCTCCGTCGTTGGCGCGAATGTCCTCCCAGGTACCCAGACTTGGATCTTCCAGCGCTCCTCTTCCGGTACAGTTGCAGAGAAAGTCCCCGTGAAGCTTGGTAGTCCGATGTTCAGGTACTTAGTGACTTCCTTCAAGTGTCGTCCGAAAGGGGTGTCATCATCCGGCTGAGTGAACTTGTTCTGGGGTCCGCCATCTATAGAGTAGAAATAGAAGAGAATTAGAAATGAGCAAAGAAGAGAATTCCTATGGCTTATTCTAGTGGTCACGTCCTACAGTCAACGTGTGCTCTGATACCATCTTATAGCGACCACGACCCCAATGGACCAAAGTCTCTTTGTTTCAGTGTCATTCCTGAATCAGTAATGCTGACACACACAGTACTCGAGGAATTATAACAGAGTTCAATCACACACTTATTACATCGAGTCCTCATAAAGAGTATGATTACACAAAAATATCATGGCTGAAGGCCATCTAAACTAAATAACTGCGGAAGCTTCAAAGGTAAATGAGTCCATCAACTCCAACGGCATAGCTGAGTGCAAGACAACGACCTATCGCACCTTATTCATCGTCTGAGTAGTTTGCAACATGAGACGTTACAGCCGTGTATGTCAGCACATTGAATATGCTCGCAGAGTTACACTGTAAAGCAATGAATGCAAAGAACCATATCTACATGCAATATTTGGCTGGTGGAGGCTCTAAGTTTATGATTTTGCATAAAGCAAGTTTTTCCCTACAACAAAGGAATACATTTATTTAAACTACTCCCAAGTTGTTCCAATAATTGAGAAGGTTTCCCCAACTCAAATCCAAATTAAACAATATCATCATTAAACCCAATTCAATTTAATTAAACAGTAATGAGATCAACAATAATATCCAATTCCATATACTCAAGATGTCCATAACCGGCGACACGGCTAACCATGATAAGTTTGTACACTCTGTAGAGGTTGCACACTTTTCCCCACAAGACTCGACCGCATCCATGATCGGAAGATCGAGACATAGTCTTTCTAAAGTACTAACTCTCTACTCCGGGCAGACCGGTACACCTACTTTCCCTCTACATCTGCTAGTCTGCCTTTTCGAGAGCTCATACAACCTACTCAACTATGCCAGAGCCCATAATGGCTTGTGGCTGCACACGGAAGTTTATTGTCATGAAATATCATATGATCCCTCTGAGCCTGGGTGGCGAACCGAGGAAAAATCACACGGATACCCCGGGATTTCCCTTAATGTACAACACTGGGTTCCCCAGGTGCCCCAACCAATCCACCCAGATGTGTATTAAAGTTGTCACCTTAATATTATCCAAGATTAATAACTCCCAAAACTTCCATGTGAATCACTATCCAATGCCCGTCTACGAGCATAGCTAAGAAAAATAAAGCATAACATATATTCCCGGGGTGATAAAAAGGTATTAGGTTCCTACCTCAAGTACTACAACCAAACCACATGTTCCCAATCCTACTCATGCAAATATTTGAGGGGCAATACTAATGCATAGTAAAAACTTGTATAGAAGAGTATGATCAAAGTGTAACTTGCCTTGCCGACGATCAGCAAACTCTAGGGATTCGTAGTAACAAGCTTCGCACTTCGGGTAATCTAGCGTAGACAGACAATAGCATACATACGCAATCACTCAAACGAAACAACGAGAAAACGAGAAAAGATCCAAACCAAACACGAAACAAGCAAATGGCTAAACTAAATAGAAAACAAAGCCTAACAGCATTATTTTCATGTGGATTAGATCTTAACAGTAGGTACATGTGATTAGCTACGATTTGGAAAAAGAAACAACTCAAACGGAGAAACAAAACTCAAGATACGAACGAAACAAGAACGTTTACTAATCTGAACTAAAGTCAAATTTTACAGTGTCAAAACATTGTTCAAGTTGGTTAGCTAGAAATAACAGATCGTTACGACGATTTAGGCGCTGGTTTCATCTAATTTGGACAAACGAGCAAAAACTTACGCTAGTTTTAAGATCAGGGGCTAAATCGTGAAAAAACTATTCATGGATGGGTCCCTGGCAGAAAGCTCGTTAACAGAACGAAACAAACGAACTCGTTCGTTAAAAACGAACAGGCGAAGGTTTACTAAATAAATAAAAATAAAATGAAAACCAATCTAACTCTAAAACTGAAAAAACCCGGAAACAAAACCGTTCGAACCGGCCGGTTCATACCGGTTAAACGAAAAAGACCAACGGTGGCTCCGGTGAGATCGGATCGGCGGTGGCGGCGTCGACTGCGACGGCGGCGGCTCCTGCGACCGCGTGGGACGGCGGTGCGGGGCGGTGGCTCCTACGGCCGCGTGGGGCGGCGGTGCGGGGTGGCGGCGGCGCATGCGGCAACAGCAGCGACGGCGGCGCGGGCAGGCGGTGGCGCAAGCGTGGGCGGTGCCGGCTCGGTGATGCGGCGACGACGGGTGGCGAGGTGA
>NC_041381.1:164967818-164982204 GCF_002162155.2 Triticum dicoccoides
AGGCGTGAGGGAGTCCGGGCCAGCCCTTATAAAGAGGGGGGGGGGGTCCCGGGGTGGCTCCGACTTGGAGTCCAAGTCGGCCAGCGGCAGCGACACGGACTCCAAAGAGTCCATCATGGTGACGCATCGCGCGCAGGGGTAGGCGGCGGCCTGACGGGCCGGCTGGGCTTCGGCCTAGTTCGCTCGATAAGTTTTTTTAAAAAATTCGCCACATAGAAAAATACTAAATAAATATAAAGAAAATTCTAAAAAATTCTACAAACAATTTTCACCGTCCAAACCTAATATTTAGGACAAGATGAACATTTTTCTGGACTAAAATGCAGTTTTCAAAAATGCAATTTTTTTCTAATTCAAATAAATAGCAAATAAAATACCAATAAAATAATAATTTCATTTTAAAATTCTTTCTCCAATATTTCTCTTAGGTTGAAGAAGTCATATTATCTTCTCTCATTTATTTTTATTATTAGAAATAATTGGAAAGAAATTTATTAAAATCAAATTGATCCTCGTTTCAAATTTGAAATAAATTCAAAAATGAAATTTGTGACACCTCCAACTCTCTTCGTGGGTCCTTGAGTTGCTTAAGATTTCTAGGATCACAACCAAAATGCAAAATAAAATATGATATGCATATGACGATCTATGTATGACATTCAAATTGAAAATTGGGATGTTACAAGCTTGGACATCTTGTTAGCACCTTTAGGACCGACAAAACCTTCTGGCTGCATCATATACAACTCTTCTTAGAGATATGCATTTAAGGAATGTAGTTTTGACATCCATTTTCCAGATTTCATAAAATGTGGCAATTGCTAACATGATTTGGACGGACTTTAAGCATTGCTACGGGTGAGAAAGTCTCATCATAGTCAACTCCTTGAACTTGTCAAAAACCTTTTGCAACAAGTCGAGCTTTATAGATAGTAACATTACCATCAGCGTTGGTCTTCTTCTTGAAGATCCATTTATTCTCTATGGGTCGCCAATCATCGGGAAAATCCACCAAAGTCCACACTTTGTTCTCATACATGGAACCTATCTCAGATTTCATGGCCTCAAGCCATTTATCGGAATCTAGGCTCATCATAGCTTCTTCATAATTCGTAGGTTCGTCATGGTCTAGTAACACGACTTCCAGAATAGGATTACCGTACCACTCTGGTGTCGGTCGTGTTCTGGTTGACCTACGAGTTTTGGTAGTAACTTGATATGAAGTTTCATGATCATCATCATTAGCTTCCTCTCTAGTTGGTGTAGGCATCACAGGAATAGATTTCTTGATGAGCTACTTTCCAACTTGAGAGAAGGTACAGTTACCTCATTAAGTTCTACTTTCCTCCCTCACACTTCTTTCGAGAGAAACTCCTTCTCTAGAAATGTTCCATTTTGTCAACAAAGATCTTGCCTTCGGATCTGTGGTAGAAGGTGTACCCAATTATTTCTTTAGGGTATCCTATGAAGACGCACTTCTCCAATTTGGATTTGAGCTTATCAGGATGAAGCCTTTTGACATAAGTGTCGCAACCCCAAACTTTAAGAGCTTAGGTTTCTTGCCAAACCATACTTCATACAGTGTCGTCTCAACGGATTTAGACAGTGCCTATTTAACGTTAATGCAACCGTCTCTAATGCATAACCCCAAAATGATAGTGGTAAATCGGTAAGAGACATCATATATCGCACCATATCTAATAAAGTACGGTTATGATGTTCGGACACACCATTACGCTGTGGTGTTCCAGGTGGCATGAGTTGTGAAACTATTGCACATTATTTTAAAATGATGGCCAAACTCGTAACTCAAATATTCACCTCCGTGATCAGATCTTAGAAACTTTATTTTCTTGTCACGATGATTCTCCACTTCACTCTGAATTTCTTTGAACTTTTCAAATGTTTCAGACTTGTGTTTCTTTAAGTAGACATACCCATATCTGCTCAAATCATCTGTGAAGGTCAGAGAATAATGATACCCGCCGTGAGCCTCAACACTCATTGGACCGCATACATCGGTATGTATTATTCCCAATAAGTCATTGGCTCGCTCCATTGTTCCGGAGAACGGAGTTTTAGTCATCTTGCCTATGAGGCATGGTTCGCAAGTATCAAATCATTCATAATCAAGTGATTCCAAAAGTCCATCTGCATGGAGTTTCTTCATGCGTTTCTAGACCAATATGACCTAAACGGCAATGCTACAAGTATGTTGCACTATCATTATCAACTTACATCTTTTGGCATCAATATTATGAATATGTGTATCACTACGATCGAGATTCAATAAACCATTAACATTGGGTGTATAAACATAGAAGGTTTTATTCATGTAAACAGAATAGCAATTATTCTCTGTCTTAAATGAATAATCGTATTGCAATAAACACGATCCTATCTTGTTCATGCTCAACGCAAACACCAGATAACATTTATTTAGGTTCAACACTAATCTCGAAAGTATAGGGAGTGTGCGATGATGATCATATCAATCTTGGAACCACTTCCAACACACATCGTCACTTCACCCTCAACTAGTCTCCATTTATTCTGCAACTCCTATTTCGAGTTACTAATCTTAGCAACCAAACATGTATCAAATACCCAAGGGCTACTACGAGCACTAGGAAGGTACACATCAATAACATGTATATCAAATACAGCTTTGTTCACTTTGCCATCCTTCTTATCCGCCAAATATTTGGGGTAGTTCTGCTTCCAGTGACCATTTCCTTTGAAGTAGAAGCACTCAGTTTCAGGCTTAGGTCCAGCTTTGGGCTTCTTCACGGGAGTGACAACTTGTTTGCCATTCTTCTTGTGAGGCCCGGTTAATTAAACTACAGTAATCCCCCGCTAATGGTGCCATGTCATCACATTACTATTGCTAATCCTCACCTGATCCATATCATGATTCAAATTCAAATTCAAATTAAAGTCCAAAATTCAAATTTCTCAAACATGCAAAATAAAATGTTCCAGGTGTGGCAAATATTCCATAACTAATTATGGTGCTGACCCATCACTTTTGTAAAGTATTTAAATCCCCTTTTGTGAATATAACCGTGGCCAAAAATAATTATTAAATGCTTTTTAAATTATAAAAATATGAAACTATTTTATATGAACCTCAAACTAAATGTGGCAGTGGTACAATTAGTAAAACCAATTTGGGTGTTATTCCTATATTTTATAAAGCTAATTGCTTTTCAAAAATAAAAGAAAACTAAAACTGCAAAAAGAAAATACAAAGGGAAATAAAAAAATGGAAAAAGGGGATTCCCCCTGCCCCCGGGCCTTGCCACCGAACTGGCCTAGTGGCCCACTCCCTCCCCGGTCATCTTCTCCTATTCCCCGAGCCGCGTCGCTAGAGGGGCAGGGTTCCCGCCCGACCACCTCGTCGGCCACACCGACGAGAGGATAAGGGCACTGACCCCCTCGACGCCTCGTCTTCCACTCCCCACTCCCCACATTCGCCCCACTCCTCTCCCTCAATTTGGCCTTGGTCCGCCATATCCCCTTCTCTGGCCACTCACCGAATAGCCTCGTCACCGTAATCGACACGGCCACCGTCGTCCTCCCGTCGTTCCAAGGGGTCCGGTGGCCTCCCTATGTTCACCCTCATCGACCTCGCCATTGGATCGTGCCGCTGGAGCCCCAACGACGTCGCCTCAGCCTCTTCTTACTCGGCATCGTCCGGCACTACCGCCTTCGATCCGGTCAGCTCGGGCTCCGGCAAGCCATCCCCGAGCCCACTATGCACCACTACGGGATAACTGTGAGCCCTGATCCTCCTTCCCTCTCGCCCCTGTCGCCCATCGCTCGCTCCCCATGCCGTGCCACCATTACCGGAGCTCAGCTCCGCAGTGGTGCTCCCTGTCGTCGTTGTTGTCATGGTCGTGGCCACCTCAGCACAGAAACGCGCTCAGGGCACTCTTGTGGTGCGGCCAAAGCCATTCATTCACCCGCACACGCGCCATAGCACCGTCCCCGTCGACACCCAACTCCGGCCGCCGCCTCTGCTAGATGTTGTTGTCGTTGTAGGCCACCTTCATCACGGCTGCTTGCTCCGTTAGATGCACGCCGATGCGCCGGTTAGAGCGGTGGAATCCGTCGTCCGTTTGGTCGCCCGAGATGCCCGTTAGGTCCTCGCGCGCCGCCCGTGCCTGTCTGTGCCCTACTCGCACGCGCTCGACCACCTCCACATCTGCCCCTCGTGCCCGTCCGGCCTCACCGCGCCCCGCATCGCACTCTGCAACTCGCCCGCGCCCCGCTTCATCTCTGCGCGTGCCCGCCTCTGCTGTTGCCACCCCGTCCGCTGCTTTGCGCTGCCGCTTCCCCGTGGCCCCCGCCCACAGGCTCCCATGCTTATTGCTGCTACATGGCTGATGCTGCTTCCCAGTGCCGCCCCGCTACCCCACGCCTGTGGCTCGCCCGCTTCACCGCCGCTCGCCGCGCCGTCCTCTACCGGTGGTGCCAGCTGATGCTTCCGCCCAGGCCTAACCACCACGCCCACCTGCTGCTGTTCTACCACCCCCGCGGCCAACACCCTCGCTGCCGCTCAACCTCGCCGTGCCACTCCCTGCTTCACGCCCGCCTTCCCTCGCCTCGCCGCCGGCACCCGCCACTGATGCGCCCGGCAGGATCCCCTCGCACACCCGCACCCATTCGCCCGAAACCGCCCACCTAGTGGTCTGGGCGAGTGACCACAAGGGTCCACCCAGGGTAAAAACAAAACAAAAATAGAAAAACAAAATTTTAAAATAAATAAATATAATTAATAATTATTTAACTTAATTAATATTGCTTAGTTAACTAATTAACTATACCTAACTAGTTTAATCAGTCAATGACAGGGGGCCCATCCCTTGTTGACCAGTCAAAGTTTGACTGGTCAACTGGGACCCCCGGACCCGCATGTCACCCTCTGGTACACTGATGTGTACACAGATCTGGGTGCACCTAGCATTTACTCTTTTTTTGAATTAATAATAATTGGAGAAATTATTTAAATCTTTGCAATATCATATAACATTATCTGTAATTTGGATGAAAAAGTTTTCTACATGAAACTTGCTCAGAACGATGAGATGAATCCTAATACGCGGTCCGTTCGTCCGCCACACGTCCCTAGTATAGCGAACATCAAAGTTTTCCCCTCCAGTTCGTTTGTCCGAAAATACCTAACATCGGGAAAACTTTCTTGGATGTTATCCCCCTTCGCCGATATCATGTAGCACTGTGTTAGAACCCCTAGCACCGCTTGTTGCTATGTCATGCATCTATGTGCTTTGTATTTACTGTGTCTTCCCCCTCTTCTCTCCGGTAGACCCCAAGACCACTGCTGATGCCACTTTGATCGACTACGTCGACAACGACCCTTCTTCCCTTTCAGAGGAGCTTCCAGGCAAGCCCCCCTTTTGATCATCCTGATATCGCCCATTCCATTCTCTCATGATTGCATTAGATTTTGCTACTATAATTGATTGCTCCTATTCTGATGCATAGCCTGCTTTTGTACCTGCTGTTGTACCTTACCTGCTTATCCTAAAATCCTTAGTATAGGTTGGTTAGTGATCCATTAGTGACCCCCACCTTCTCCTTGTTGCCCCTGCTTCATCATCGACGACTTGATCAACGTGATCGACGAACAGAGCCTGACGCCTCACATTACTTCACCCCCCTTAGTTGTACGACTCTGCATAGTTACTATCGAGTTCTGAGGGTGATACCTCGTAGCGCACTCCTGATGATAACTCTAGAGTGTAGATATTCGGTCGTGGTCATTGTCGGTGTCAAAACCGGCGGATCTCGCGTAGGGGGTCCCGAACTGTGCGTCTAGGCAGATGGTAACAGGAGACAAGGGACACGATGTTTTACCCAGGTTCGGGCCCTCTTAATGGAGGTAAAACCCTACGTCCTGCTTGATTAATATTGATGATGTGTGTTACAAGAGTAGATCTACCACGAGATCAAGGAGGCTAAACCCTAAAAGCTAGCCTATGGTATGATTGTTGTTCGTCCAATGGACTAAAGCCATCCGGTTTATATAGACACCGGAGAGGGCTAGGGTTACACAGAGTTGGTTACAATGGTAGGAGATCTACATATCCGTATCGCCAAGCTTGCCTTCCACGCCAAGGAAAGTCCCATCCGGACACGGGACAAAGTCTTCAATCTTGTATCTTCATAGTCTTGGAGTCCGACCGATCACGATAGTTCGGCTATCCGAACACCCCCTAGTCCGGAACTCCCTCAGTAGCCCCTGAACCAGGCTTCAATGACGACGAGTCCGGCGTGCATGTTGTCATCGGCATTGCAAGGCGGGTTCTTCCTTCGAATAATTTATAGAAGATTGTGAACACCAGGATAGTGTCCGGCTCTGCAAAAAATAAATTCCACGTACCACCGTAGAGAGAATAATATTACACAAGTTCAATCTGCTGACGTATTTTGTGGCATGATGTCACACCACTACCAAGCCTTTACTCAAATTGTTTTTATTGTTCCACCTCAGCGCGTTTAGCGAAGCGGTTTCCTTGGCACATCTTGTCGAAGCAGAGATCGTGTTCCCCCTATTCCGGGATTCCCATCAATACGGACGTGGGTAACCCAACCGCGCCATTGATTGTGACGCTTGGGAGATAAGCGAGTTTTACCAGGCCGGTGGGGACACATGTTTTTGTCCGCCCATATAAGGGGATAAAGATCCAACCCTTTTACCTGCGTCTTCTTCCTCCTTGGCTTATCCATATCCGCGAACTTGAGCTCCAGCGCCCAAGTCCGCACTTCTCACCTCAACCTTCTCCAACTATGTCCGGAACGGGAGGCAAGTGGATGGCCTCCTCCGTCACGGAGGGGCAGATCCAGAAGCTGCGCGACGCCGGATATTTGTCCAGCAACATCGCGCACCGGCTCCCCGACGAGGGAGAGCTCATTCCCACCCCCAGGCCCCATGAGAGGGTAGTATTTCTTCCCCATTTCCTTTGCGGACTGGGCTTCCCACTTCATCCCTTTGTCAGGGGGCTCATGTTCTACTACGGCCTAGATTTCCATGATCTGGCCCCGAATTTCATCCTCAACATCTCGGTGTTTATCGTCATGTGCGAGGCCTTCCTCTGCATCCAGCCCCACTTCGGCTTGTGGCTCAAGACCTTCAGTGTCAAGCCGAAGGTTGTGAAGGGCAGCCAAGCAGAGTGCGGAGGCGCCATGGTGGGCAGGATGTCCCATGTTACTTGGCTGGAGGGCACTTTCGTGGAAACCATCAAGGGGTGGCAATCGGGGTGGTTCTACATCACCGAGCCGCGTGACCCTGATTGGGCAGCGGCCCCCGAATTCAGATCTAGCATCCCTACACGGCTCACCTCCTGGAAAGAGAGTGGCCGGATCTGGGGGGATTCGGAGGAGCTGACCGAACTCCAAGCCTGTATCCAAAAGCTGCTGGACAAGAAGCTCAACCTTGTCAACGTAGTCCAGGTCATGCTCATCCGCCAGATTCTCCCGTGCCAACGACGGGGTTTCAACATGTGGGAGTTCGATCCGGCGCAGCACCAGACTCTGAGCGGGCTCTTCGACACTACGTACGAAGATGTCTGGAAGGTGCTGTTCAAGGGCGCCGAGGCTCCCGCATCCGCTACCGAAGATCGCGGATTTAGCTCGCAGCGTCCAGCCGACGAGGTAAGTGATTTTGTCCTTTACGGAATGCTTGTTTTCCATAGTTTGACTCTATGCGGGATCTAAACTCCCTTTACCTTTGACAGGACTGGCTGGAGAAGGCCGAGCAGACCATCTGTCCGGCCCCATTGCCAGAGGACCCAGCGGATGCCCGCCTAACGGGGCTGCTGGCTCCGGCACCCCACGTGGGGCCGGAGAAGAAGGCCAAGAAGAAGGCCACAGGTACTCGAAAGAGTTCCCATTTTCAAGTGTTATCGGATGATGAATCCGAGGCCGACTCCTCCCACCAAGGCGAGGAGGAGAAGAAGAAAGCCTCTCCCTCAGCGGGGGGAGGGAAGAAAAGGAAGGCCTCCCCAACAAGGGAGGCCGAAGGGTCCAAGAAGGGAAAAACTCTTCCCCCAGACTGCTCTGCCAACGCCAGTGACGACGATGAGGACTGGCCTCCAAGGGCCAAGCCCCTGGCGAGATCGTAAGTATCCGGACTCCCGAATAACTTCAAGGTTTTTCCTTTTCGCCACATAATGTCTTTCTAATGCCGCATACAACCCTGCAGTCCTCCCAAGGATGATCTTCCCGCTTCGTCGAGCGGGTCCTTAGGTGCGTCGGATATGGATTCTCTTCCGACTGCCTCCACCCCCCGTGACACGGACGATGCCGAGGTGGGATCCCAGGAAGGGACCCACCAGGAGGAGGAGGCCCCGTAGGTGTCGCAGGACAACCTCCCGGACTTTGCACCGGACTCGGCCCCGGAACCCACAGTGGTTTCGAAGTCCGGCGGGCGACCCCTTCGTAGGAAGGGCAAGACCGTGATGCCGGTAGCCTCCGCCCAACCGGAGGCGCCGGATAACTTGCTAGAGGCGCTCAATGGCGCCTCCATTGAAGAGGAGCACTGCACTGCTATGAGTGCGGTGATTCAGAAGGTTCAGCTCGCCAAGAGCGGGCTGACCGAAGCCTGCAGCAGCCTTCTAACAGTCTTTGAGGTAAGAATTTCGATATATATAAAATGGTACCGCATATACAGTAGCCCATGATGCTCGGTTCGGTGTTCGGAAAGAAAAGCCGAACTGAGGATCTAAAAAGATATACAAAGGAGTCATAAAAATATATGTCAATATGGGATTGCAGGCATCGCTGCTGACCTCTGCCGCACTGACTGCGAAGGTCAATACTTTGAAGGAAAGCCTCGAGCGGTCCGAGAACGAGCTCGGCCGTGCCAAGAAGCAGCTCGAGGACAAGGAAGGTGAGTAACACCTTATTAAAATTGTACCTTACAGAAAAGGATTTTGGTTGCAAAAAGAATGACAAGGATAACGTGGGTATTGCAGGGGCCACTAACGAGGTGGCGATCCTGAAGGAGGCGGTGGCCGCGGCCGAACACAATGCGGCCGTGGAGCGCACCGAGCGAGAGAAGCAGGAGGCGCGGGTGGCGGAGGTACAGCAAGAGCTCCAGGATCTCGTGAAAAAACATGAGAGCCTGGAGCGTGACTCGAAGACTTGAGAGTGTGAGCTTGCAACGGCTCTGGAGAGTGCCAAAGCCGCTAAGGCCGAAGCCTACAAGGCCCTCCAGGAGATCGAGGCGGTAAAGAAAATAGCAGCGGGTAAGGCATTTTTCATGCAAAGTAAGCATGTGAGTGTTAATTACCTGTTGCTTACCCGAATTCAGAGCTCTCCAGGAGCGTTCACAGATCTTCCTCGCAGCGTGTCCGATGCTGCCGCATTCTACCGGGCCGAGGAGGGGAGCTCGACGGAGAAGGTCTTCTGGTCTCAGTATGCTGAGGGCGGACATCCGGTGCCCCTTAGCGACCAGCTGAAGCAGCTGGTCGAGCTCCACAAGGCGGCCGAACAGGCCATGAAGGGCATCATAGTTCGGCTGTGGCCTAAGGAGGCCATGCATGGGAGCTACTTCGGCCTGGTGCGGCGGTTGGTGGATGCGTGCTCGTGGGTTGAAGTCATCAAGCACTCCGCCTGTATTGAAGGTGCCCGTCGGGCCCTTGCCCGCGCAAAGGTGCACTGGGGCAAGATGGATGCCCAGAAACTCGTGACGGACCCGCCACCAGAGGGCAAGGAGCATCACACGCCCGAGATGTATTATAAGAGTGTGCTGAAGGGCGCCCGCACTATTGCGGTTGAGTGCTCCAAAGATGTAATATTTGAGTAGACTCGCATTTTGTTATCCTGTGCGCTGAAAACTTAGTTCATATGCGCTAAGCATCGCTTGTTAATTTAAAATATTACCTTCTGTGCGGCTGTTTATCAAATCTGAGAGATGGCAAGTCGTCGGCTTCAGCCCCCATGCCATGAGTGCTGGGGTGTTCGGGATAAACTTGAGCACTCTTGTTCCCATTTTTGGGTCCATCTAGGGAGGCGCTCAACACAGCGAACAAGGCAACCGGACTTATAATGCTTGAACACTCTCACTTAGCCATAGAATTCTATAATTTTAAATTTTGGCGAAGCCCCTAGTCTTCGAAAGGCCGAATTTGGGGCGCTATCCACGCCTGGGCCGGACAAGATCCGGCTCCTCGCTCTAAGCGGCATAAGTCTTGAAGGACTCGCAAAAAACCTCTCGAACAGCGACCGGCTCTCGCCTCATCATGACAGTCAGTTTTAGCTTTCTCCACTGAGGCGTTAACCCAGCTCAACTGGGGCGCAATCGCAGTGGTTCTCCTAGTGCTACCTTAGCCGATACAACGGAATGTAAGGTACCAAAACATGGGAGCCGGGCAAACCCAACTATTGACCCAAGACATGATTCAGAGCTGATGCATATAATGCTATAAGTTCGGGGTGCCGCACTTGTGAAAGTGTTCGGACTTATCACACCATGATGCGGGAAACATAAGCCCCTGGTGTGTTTTAACCGTACCAAAGTGTACGGATGTGACATGTCGTAAATGAACATATGTATAAAAAAGAAATGCAATTATAAGCAAAAAGGTGCTGCATTGTTTTATTCAAGAAGTGCTGCTATGAATGCAGAATGATACAAATAGTGCGTTAAGCAAGGGACGGGACTGTGAAACATGTCCCCCTCCGGGGTAGGCTGCGGAGTGGTGTATAAAAATGCTCGTAATGGAGACCACCTGGATATTCGTTGTAGCCTTTATCCTTCCCTGGCTGTTGCATCGTGAGTT
The DNA here is from genome assembly GCF_002162155.2 of Triticum dicoccoides. Lineage (NCBI taxonomy): Eukaryota > Viridiplantae > Streptophyta > Magnoliopsida > Poales > Poaceae > Triticum > Triticum dicoccoides. Next base: position 164,978,627 of record NC_041381.1, read on the forward strand.
CGGCAGGTCTGCTGCCGGACAGGGCCTCTGACGAACGGAGTCCTGTGGGTAAAAAATAAAAAGGAAAAAGAAAAAAAGAACGACACACTTGAGAGCCCCTGGTGTGGTTGAGCCGCAGTCTGGGTTTATTGTGGTCGTGCCCCTCTCCCCATGCCCATGGTATCTTCAGGGCGTAATGGTGTACGCGAAGGACCTGTTTTGACGTTTTACAGGGGCTGGGGTTGGGGCCGCACTGCTACGCGTGCTCGGATCGTGCTAGGTGGTCTTGTTGTAGGTTACTCCGGGCGCGCTTAGCTGTGTCCGGCCGCTTAACGGCCGGACTCGAGAATTGCCTTAAGAGGCTGCATTGTACTTCTGCCGCGAGAGCCGCTATATGTTCCTCCGTTCGGAGAGAACGTTCAGTGTTTCCGTTGACCATGATGACTCCTCGAGGGCCTGGCATCTTGAGCTTGAGGTATGCGTAGTGCGTCACCGCGTTGAACTTTGCAAACGCGGTACGTCCGAGCAGGGCATGATAGCCGCTGCGGAACGGAACTATGTCGAAGATTAACTCCTCGCTCCGGAAGTTATCCGGGGATCCGAAGACCACTTCTAGTGTAACTGAGCCTGTACAATTGGCTTCTACACCTAGTATGACGCCTTTAAAGGTCGTCTTGGTAGGTTTAATCCTTGAGGGGTCTATGCCCATTTTGCGCACTGTATCCTAATAAAGCAGGTTCAGGCTGCTGCCGCCATCCATCAGGACTCTGGTGAGGTGAAATCCGTCGACGATTGGGTCTAGGACCAATGCGGCGAATCCGCCGTGGCGGATGCTGGTGGGGTGGTCCCTTCGGTCAAAAGTGATCGGGCAGGAGGACCATGGATTGAACTTCGGGGCAACTGGCTCCATCGCGTATACATCCCTGAGTGCACGCTTCCTCTCCCTTTTGGGTATGCGCGTTGCGTATATCATGTTCACCGTCCGCACCTGTGGGGGGAAACCCTTCTGTCCTCTATTGTTCGGCGGTCGGGTTTCTTCCTCGTCATCGCTATGCTGCCCCTTGTCATTGTTTTCGGCAATTAACTTGCCTGCCTGCTTGAATACCCAACAGTCCCTGTTGGTGTGGTTAGCTGGCTTTTCGGGGGTGCCGTGTATCTGGCACAAGCGGTTGAGTATTCAGTCCAAATTGGACGGACCCGGAGTAGTTCTTTTGAATGGCTTTTTCCGCTGACCGGGTTTAGAGCCTCTGAATTCGGCATTGACTGCCGTATCCTCACTATTGTCGCCGTTAATGCGGCGTTTGTTTTTGTTACGACGCGACCTGCCATTACGGTCCTTGATATCCGGACTGCCAGAATTTTTACTGAGGTTGTTGCTGCGTGCTAGCCAGCTGTCCTCACCCGGGCAGAAGTGGGTCATGAGTGATGTGAGGGCTGCCATGGATTTCGGCTTTTCCTGTCCCAGGTGCCGGGCAAGCCACTCGTCGCGGATATTATGCTTGAAGGCCGCGAGGGCCTCCACATCCGGACAGTCGACGATTTGGTTTTTCTTGGTTAGGAATCGTGTCCAGAATTGTCTGGCCGATTCGTCTGGCTGCTGAATTATGTGGCTTAGGTCATCAGCGTCTGATGGTCGCACATACGTGCCTTGGAAGTTATCGAGGAATGTGGCTTCCAGGTCTTCCCAACTCCCAATTGACTCTGCTGGCAAGCTGTTAAGCCAATGCCGGGCTGGTCCTTTAAGCTTGAGGGGGAGATATTTGATGGCGTGAAGATCGTCGCCACGGGCCATGTGGATGTGAAGGAGGTAGTCTTCGATCCAAACCGAGGGGTCTGTTGTGCCATCATAGGATTCAATATTGACGGGTTTAAACCCTTCGGGGATTTGATGATCCATTACTTCATCTGTGAAGCATAGTGGGTGTGCGGCGCCTCTGTACTGCGCGATATCGCGACGGAGCTCAAGGGAGCTTTGTCTATTTTGTTCGGCCCAGCCAGACTTACTGTGTCCGGCGCGACGGTTGTCGTCATGTGTCATGGGGCGCCCACGCGATCCATAGATCGATCTTGATTGTCTTGCCCTATCCTCCAATATATCTCGCAAGTCTGGAGCGTTCCCCTGTGGCCTTGTGCTTTTCGAGCGATGCCGGGGTACGGGTCTAGTGAAGGGCCTAGAGGCCTCTCTGTCGCGACCACTGGGTGGTCGGTCAGCCGTATTGTCTCCCGGTGATGCGGGTTCATACGCCTCCTGCTCTAATCGGGGGAGCAGCTTGCGTTTAGGGTAGCTTTTGGAGGGGCGTTCGAGCTCATGGTCTTCGGTCGCGAGGACTTCGGTCCATCTGTCGGCTAGCAGATCTTGATCAGCTCTAAGTTGTTGCTGCTTTTTCTTTAGGCTATTCACCGTGGCCATAAGCCTGCGTTCAAAACGCTCTTGTTCGACGAGATCCTCAGGCACGACGAATTCATCGTCGTCGAGGCTTGCCTCGTCTCCGGAGGGAGGCATATAATCCTCTACCTCTTCTTCTGCCGCTCTCTCATGAGGGCTGGCGTCTCCGTCCTCCTACGCTGCATCTTGCTGGAGTGGGTTGTCTTCGGCACTGTCCGGTGTATTATTATCTCCGGTGCCGGAGTCTTCATTCTTGCTGTGGCGGGATTTAGAGCGGCGCCACTGACGTCGGCGCTTGGGCTGCTTCTTGGAGGGGTCATCTTCCGCTGTTCCTTTGCCATTCCAATCCTTTGGGATATCCACCATGTATATGTCATATGATGAGGTGGCTTTCTAGTGCCCAGTAGGCGCTGGTTCTTGGTCGTCTCCAGCATCATCGTCCATACCATCAATGTCTTCGGAGTCGTAGTCTAGCATGTCGGTTAGATCGTCGACAGCGGCTACCAAGTGGGTGGTGGGTGTGTAACACCCCGGATCCGATGCGCTAGGTGTTTGCCAGTTATTCGTCGCTGTTGCCATGTCATTTTCTTGCGTGTTGCATTTTATCATGTCATCATGTGCATTGCATTGCATACGTGTTTGTCTCATGCATCCGAGCATTTTCCCCATTATCCGTTTTGCAATCCGGCGCTCCTATGCCCTCCGGCGTTCCCCTTTTCGTCTCCTGTTGTGAGTGGGTGTTAAACGTTCTCGGAATGGCTTGAGTCTTGCCAAGCGGCCTTGGTATACCACCGGTAGACCGCCTGTCAAGTTTCGTGCCATTTGGAGGTCGTTTGATACTCCAACGGTTAACCGGGTAACCGTAAAGCCCCTCTCTCTTTGCAGCCCAACACCCTTCCAAATTGGCCCAAAACCCATCTAACTCCCCTCCATGCTCTCGGTCGTTCGATCACGATCGTGTGGGCGAAAACCGCTCCTCATTTGGACTCTCCTAGCTCCCAGAAATCTATTTATAGCCCCTCCCCCGAAATTCGCAGATCAAATCCCCCCGAAACCCTAATTTTTCCCCTCCATGCCGCGCCGGACGTGTCCGCCCGCGTCGGACACGTCCGCCCCGGCCGCCGCAGCCACTCCCGTGCTGACACGTGTCCCCCCCGGCCCCTCTCTCTCCTCCCCGCCGCCGCGGCCCGCCGGGCCCAGGCGCGGCCCGCCC
>NC_041381.1:164982425-164989377 GCF_002162155.2 Triticum dicoccoides
GCCGGCCGCCGCGCCGCCCCGCGCCCCGGTCGCCACGCCTTCCGCGCCGCCCGCGCCACCCCACCGGCGCCTCCTCTGCCGCCGGCCTCGCCTCCGGCCGGATCCGAGCCAGACACGGCCGGATCCGCCCGGCCCCGCTGTCCCCGACCCCGCCGGCGCCTCCTCCGGCCACCGCAACCTCCATCTCCGGCGAACCTCGAGCTCGGGCCCGATCTAGATGCAATCTGAGGTTGACTTTTCCCCCTCCAAATTTCGTCCAAGTCCCCAGTCTGTGTAATTTTCATGCCATGTTCATCATGCCGTATCTCTGCATCCGTAGCTCCGTTTTGTGCGTGTAATATGTCAAATTGTTCGCCCCAACGAGTACATCATTTCATTCCATTGCATCATATTCATTTGAGCTCATCTTGATGCCTGAATAATCGTTGTCAGAGTGCTTCATAATGTTTTCTGCTGTCTTTTAACAGAATGAGCTCTTTTATCATTTTTTGCCATGATTGATGTGTGCATCCTATGAGGTTGATGTCTTCATGTGTTTTGATCTATGCCATGTCTTCTTTACAGAGGTGCTTACCATGTATTTTTGTGATCAATGTGGTGAATAGCACAAGCATGCAAACTAGGCTTCATGATGTTGTTGTTTTAGTCCCTGTTCTGCTGTTATTTTGATGCCATGGAAACATGATGCTACAGAGAGATCCATGCATATTTAGAGATACTTCAGTAAGGATGTTTTGAACATATGGTTATTGTATATCCATTCATGCCCTTTGTTGCAATTATGGAGTAGTCTAGCAATGTCATTTTCGTGCTCTACGTTTGCTTCAAAATGTTTCCTGGCAGATTGTTTACATGTTATTCAATTTGGCCAAGCTTGTTGTAGTTGATCCTTGCATGCTATGGACTTGTTCTTGCCTTGGTTTGTTTCACAAACATGTCTTCTTGCTGATGCTATGCTTATATTGTCATGCAATGACTTGTGGTGAGTGAATCGAGCTTGTTAAGTAGTGTACTTGATGTTGCTGTTTTGCTAGGCTGAATCTGTTATTTCGGGATGCTATATAAACATGTTGCTACTAGTCATTCTATGCATAATCTGGAGATGTTCTATAAACATGTTTTGATCTACATGTCATCCTCTATCCATCCATGCCCCTGGTAGCATTTATAGCTTGCTGTAGCTTGTTCATATCTTGCTCCAAAGTTGCTTCATAATGTTGCTGTCAGCCTGTTAACATTAAGTTCAGTTGTTTCCATGTGTTTTCCTAGTGATCCATGTACCCTATGAACTTTCTCTTGCCATGCTTAGCTTCACAAATATGTCTTCTTACTGTTGGGTGCCTTGCCATGCCATGTATTTCTCTGTAGTGAGTTGCACAAGCTCATCTACATGCCTTCATAATTCTGTTTCTGCCATGTTTGAATCTGTATTATAACTTGCCATGTTTACGTGGGTGCCATCATATTTTCTGATCTTTTTGGCTTATGGCCAGTAAGGGACTCTTGTTCTATGCTTTTAGTAGGTTCATGCCATGCCTTTGTTTGCCATGATAAGTTCCTGTAACGTGTTGTTTGATAGCTCTAAACATTGCATCGTGATGTTATTTTCTGCAAAGTCTGGAGTTGTTATTATTTGCAATCTTATCACGTGTGTTTGAGCATGTTCTAGTGATTTCTGGAGATAGCTCAGTGTTCATGTTTTGTTATGCTTTACCTGTACATCATGCCCATGCCTTTTGTTTTCTTGTTGAGGTCCTGTAGCATGTTGTTTTGATGCTTGCAATATGCCTAGTTGCTATTTTGGACAGCTTGTCCTTTAAACTTGTTTAGTGTGTGAGTGTTGAACCGTTGCTCCGTTTTGAGTGTGCTCTATATGAAACTTGCTTAGAATTGCATGTAGCTTCATATTATCATGTTGCATCCTTGTTTTGAGGTGTTTTCTTGATGTTTGAGTGCATTTTGCATCAATGCCATGTTTAAATTGTTTTGCTCATATCTTCTAGGCCGTAGCTCCGAATTAAATGAACTTTATATGTAACTTGACTAGAATCTCGTGTAGATCATCTTTGTGCATATTAACTTGCTATTTAACAACTTGAACATAAGGTTTATTCAGATCTGGACCATTTTCGAAATATGCATATGAGGACTTACCGGAATTGTTATATGTTGTTCCCGGCCTCATTTAAACTTGCTTTGCTGTGTTGCTCTTGTTTGCATCATCTCTTGACATGAGTAGCTTCATGTAGCTTTGTCATGCATCGTGCTTGTTGTGCATCATGCCTTGTTCATGTGTGGTGTGTTTACCATGTTGTGTGCTTCTTCTTGTTAGTTCCTGTTTCGTTGCGATCGTGAGGATTCGTTCGTCTACGCTTGGTTCATCTTTGTGGCTTCATCTTCTTCATGGACTCGTTCTTCTTCCTAGCGGGATTTCAGGCAAGATGACCACTACCCTGGATCTCACTACTATCATTGCTATGCTAGTTGCTTCGTTCTATCGCTTTGCTGCGCTACCTATTACCTGTTTATCAAGCCATCCCATATTGCCATGAACCTCTAACCTTTGACACCTTTCCTATGCAAACCGTTGTTTGGCTATGTTACTGCTTTGCTCAGCCCTCTTATAGTGTTGCTAGTTGCAGGTGAAGTTGAAGATTTCTCCATGGTGGACAGGATTTTGTTGGGATATCACAATATCTCTTATATTATTAATGCATCTATATACTTGGTAAAGGGTGGAAGACTCGGCCTTTTGCCTAGTGTTTTGTTCCACTCTTGCCGCCCTAGTTTCCGTGATACCGGTGTTATGTTCCTGGATTTTGCGTTCCTTACGCGGTCGGGTGATTTATGGGACCCCCTTGACAGTTCGCTTTGAATAAAACTCCTCCAGCAAGGCCCAACCTTGGTTTTACCATTTGCCTCACCACCACCTATACCTTTCCCTTGGGTCGGCCAACCCGAGGGTCATCTTTATTTTAGCTCCCCCGGGCCAGTGCTTGTCTAAGTGTTGGTCCGAACCGGGCAGACTGCGGGGCCACCTCGGGGCAACTCGAGGTCTGGTTTTACTCGTAGGCTGACCCATCCGGTGTGCCCTGAGAACGAGATATGTGCAGCTCCTATCGGGATTTGTCGGCGCATCGGGCGGCTTTGCTGGTCTTGTTTTACCATTGTCGAAATGTCTTGTAAACCGGGATTCTGAGTCTGATCGGGTCTTCCTGGGAGAAGGTATATCCTTCGTTGATCGCGAGAGCTTATCATGGGCTAAGTTGGGACACCCCTGCAGGGTATAATCTTTCGAAAGCCATGCCTGCGGTTATAGGCAGGTGGGAATTTGTTAATGTCCGGTTGTAGATAACTTGACACCAGATCTGAATTAAAACGCATCAACCGCGTGTGTAGCCGTGATGGTCTCTTCTCGGTGGAGTCCGTGAAGTGAACACGGTTTCTTGGTTATGTTTGACGTAAGTAGGAGTTCAGGATCACTTCTTGATCATTACTAGTTGACGACCGTTCTGCTTGCTCTCTTCTCGCTCTTATTTGCGTATGTTAGCCACCATATATGCTTAGTCGCTGCTGCAGCCTCACCACTTTACCCCTTCCTTCCCTTTAAGCTTTGCTAGTCTTGATACCCATGGTAATGGGATTGCTGAGTCCTCTTGGCTCACAGATTACTACAACAACAGTTGCAGGTACAGGTTTTGCGATGATCATGACGCGAGAGCGATGCTTGCTTGCGCTGAGTTCTTCTTCTGCTTCTTCGATCAGGGGATAGGTTCCAGGTCGGCAGCCTGGGCTAGCAGGGTGGATGTCGTTTGAGTTTCTGTTTGTGTTTCATCCGTAGTCGGATGTTGCTCTTATGTATTGTGATGTTGTATCCGTGTGGCATTGTATGCCTTATGTATGTATCCCCATCTATTATGTAATGTTGATGTAATGATATCCACCTTGCAAAAGCGTTTCAATATGCGGGTCTATCCTTGGTGGGACCTTCGAGTTCCTTTTGGATAGGGTCGCATATTGGGCGTGACAAGTTGGTATCAGAGCCTCGACCGACCCTAGGAGCCCCCTTGATTGATCGGGTAGTTTGGCCGTTGTTGAGTCTAGAAGAAAACTGTTTTCGGAGTCTAGTTATATCGGAGAGTAGGAATTCTTTTTACTCCTCAGCCCCTTCGTCGCTCTAGTAAGGAATCTTGACGTAGGTGTTTTGAGTTACTCCTCTTCCCCTTCAATTTTTTCTTTAGGATCATGCAGTTGGTTTTTTGATCGTTGGTTCTCAGCTCTTTTCATCCGGTGCATTTCTCGTCAAGTCGACTCGAGCCTCTTCATCTTTGAGTTCAATCCTCAGTTGTTTTCTTTTTCCCACCCGCCCTCCCTTTTTCTTCTCAATGCCAGAGTCCGTAATCGAGTATCCATCCTACTCGTGTGAAGTCTTTGTAGTCTTCCCTCAATCATTTCAATCGGTGAATTCTCGTCTCGGTGGACATTCTTCATCTCTTCTCCGGTGGACTCAATTCATGTTTTTCGGTATTGATCATATTCTTTTCCCTGGATCAAGTGTCCTCCTTGCTCGTTCGCCTCTCGCCAGTTTATCATTCCGGAGTTCGGAAGACATCTCAAGAGATTGGTCTGTGTTCCAATTAATTCGAGGTTGTCACCTCATTCAAATATTTCAATTGTTCCGGTGCTGCATCTATCTGTTCAACAATCCTTTCCAACGGTGTTATCTCTTCAGTGGGCCCTAACCCACAGGTCTTTTTTCCAGGATCTTACCTGACTCTTCTAATTTCCCGGAGCTATTCCCAATTCTTTTCGAAGAGTGACGTAAGAATGTATTTCTTCAGTCAGATGCCTTTCCAAGATCGATTTCAAATCATTTCATTGTTGACTCAACCTCTCTGCTTTCCATTATACCGGAGTATCTCAGTAATTCTGGTGGTGTTTCTCGTCGTCATTTGAAGATCGCAGAAGAGTTTTCCTTTAAATCTTGCCTGTTCTCTCGAAGTTTCGTGGTTCTAGCTACATATCATCCTCTCGAATTATTTCAGTTTGTCAGATATTCTTTCTTACCCATCCGGAGTATTTCAGAAGTTGTTCTCCCGTTTCTTTCACCGGAGGCCATCATTCCAGTTATTGTTCTGTACTTATCCCGGTGCTTCGCTCAAATGTTCTTTAATCAGCTTGTTATCCCTTTGTTCTTTTGCATCTAAATCCCCTCGAGCATAATTGTTCTTCTAAGTCTTCCCGTTGATTCATTCTCTTTCATCATTCATTTTCGAATTCTTACGGTGGTTCCTTCAGACTCCATTTCCTTTGTTTATCATATCAATTTCATTCGTTCTTTCCAATCCTACTGGTGGTTCATGAAGACCTTCTCAAGTTTGTGATATGTCACTTCTAATTTTTTTTCAACAAGAATAAGTAATATGCAAAATCCATTTGCTTGTCATCAATTTAATTTGATGAAGGATAAGCATACAATAAATCTTATTCTTATTTCCTCCAAGTGATTAATCCTTTCCTTCGGAGTTTGTTCGTGATGAATAAATTCTAGTTCCAAGTGTTTTCATCTTTTCTTTTCCGGAGTTCAAATTCCCTCGGTCATTTCGTCGGAACCTCCATCTAAATCATCGCAAGGTTTTAATCTTATTCTTTCCATCTTTCATTCTATCTCATCATCCTTTTGTAACTGGAGTTCTTCATGGTGGTTCTTCATGATTTAATTCATTCTTCAAGAGTTCATCAAGATTCTTGTTGGTGGAGTTCAAGTATCTTTTCTTCTCGCGTCTTGAAGCGCAAATAATTCTTCATTTTCTTCTTAAGTGGAGTTTTGCATTTCTTCGTTCTTCTCAGATATTCAAATCCGTTCGATCCTTCCTTATAAGTTCTTTTCATTCTATTTCAATTCTTTCCGGAGATTTGTGTCATGTCTTCATCAAGTGTCATTCCATCCTCTCAAGTTCATGTTCTATTCCTTCCATTTTCAGCCGGAGTGCTGCCTAAATTCTTTCAGTCTTATTCGTTTCTCATCTCATTCTAACCGGAGTGGTTTCATAGTCTATCCGATTCCGTGAGTTTTCGATTCTAGTTATTCTCGTCGTTCCTCTCTTCTTCTCGAGTGCTCTCGATTCCTTTCTCCTTCTTTGAGATCTTGTTTCACCTCATCCCTTTTCCCTTCCGTCTCGGTCCTAAGATCTCGGGACGAGATCTCTTGTTAGTGGAGGAGTGTTGTAACGCCCCGGATCCGATGCGCTAGGTGTTTGCCAGTTATTCGTCGCTGTTGCCATGTCATTTGCTTGCGTGTTGCATTTTATCATGTCATCATGTGCATTGCATTGCATACGTGTTCGTCTCATGCATCCGAGCATTTTCCCCGTTATCCGTTTTGCAATCCGGCGCTCCTATGCCCTCCGGCGTTCCCCTTTTCGTCTCCTGTTGTGAGTGGGTGTTAAACGTTCTCGGAATGGCCCGAGTCTTGCCAAGCGGCCTTGGTATACCACTGGTAGACCGCCTGTCAAGTTTCGTGCCATTTGGAGGTCGTTTGATACTCCAACGGTTAACCGGGTAACCGTAAAGCCCCTCTCTCTTTGCAGCCCAACACCCTTCCAAATTGGCCCAAAACCCATCTAACTCCCCTCCATGCTCTCGGTCGTTCGATCACGATCGTGTGGGAGAAAACCGCTCCTCATTTGGACTCTCCTAGCTCCCAGAAATCTATTTATAGCCCCCTCCCTCGAAATTCGCACATCAAATCCCCCCGAAACCCTAATTTTTCCCCTCCGCGCCGCGCCGGACGCGTCCGCCCGCGCCAAACACGTCCGCCCCGGCCACCGCAGCCACTCCCGCACTGACACGTGTCCCCCCGGCCCCTCTCTCTCCTCCCCGCCGCCGTGGCCCGCCCAGGCCCGCGCGCGCCGCCCCCGCGCCCAGCGCGCTCCGCCGCCTCGCGCCTCCC
>NC_041381.1:164989815-165000687 GCF_002162155.2 Triticum dicoccoides
GCCTCATGCGCCGGTCGCCGCGCCGCCCACGCCACCCTGCCGGCGCCTTCTCCGCCGCCGGCCTCGCCTCCGGCCGGATCCGGGCCGGACACGGCCGGAACCGCCCGGCCCCGCTGTCCCCGACCCCGCCGGCGCCTCCTCCGGCCACCGCAACCTCCATCTCTGGTGAACCTCAGAGCTCGGGCCCGATCTAGATGCAATCTGAGGTTGACTTTTCCCCCTCCAAATTTCGTCTAAGTCCCCAGTCTGTGTAATTTTCATGCCATGTTCATCATGCCGTATCTCTGCATCCATAGCTCCATTTTGTGCGTGTAATATGTCAAATTGTTCGCCTCAACGAGTAAATCATTTCATTCCATTGCATCATATTCATTTGAGCTCATCTTGATGCCTGAATCGTCGTTGTAAGAGTGCTTCATAATGTTTTCTGCTGTCTTTTAACAGAATGAGCTCTTTTGTCATTTTTGCCATGATTGATGTGTGCATCCTATGAGGTTGATGTCTTCATGTGTTTTGATCTATGCCATGTCTTCTTTACAGAGGTGCTTACCATGTATTTTTGTGATCAATGTGGTGACTAGCACAAGCATGCAAACTAGGCTTCGTGATGTTGCTGTTTTAGTCCCTGTTCTGCTGTTATTTTGATGCCATGTAAATATGATGCTACAGATAGATCCATGCATATTTAGAGATACTTCAGTAAGGATGTTTTGAACATATGGTTATTGTCTATCCATTCATGCCCTTTGTTGCAATTATGGAGTAGTATAGCATGTCATTTTCGTGCTCTACGTTTTCTTCAAAATGTTTCCTGGCAGATTGTTTACATGTTATTCAATTTGGCCAAGCTTGTTGTAGTTGATCCTTGCATGCTATGGACTTGTTCTTGCCTTGATTTGTTTCACAAACATGTCTTCTTGCTGATGCTATGCTTATATTGTCATGCAATGACTTGTGGTGAGTGAATCGAGCTTGTTAAGTAGTGTACTTGATGTTGCTATTTTGCTAGGCTGAATCTGTTATTTCGTGATGCTATATAAACATGTTGCTACTAGTCATTCTATGCATAATCTGGAGATGTTCTATAAACATGTTTTGATCTACATGTCATCATCTATCCATCCATGCCCCTGGTAGCATTTATAGCTTGCTGTAGCTTGTTCATATCTTGCTCCAAATTTGCTTCATAATGTTGTCGTCAGCCTGTTAACATTAAGTTCAGTTGTTTCCATGTGTTTTCCTAGTGATCCATATACCCTATGAACTTGCTCTTGCCATGCTTAGCTTCACAAATATGTCTTCTTACTGTTGGGTGCCTTTCCATGCCATGTATTGCTCTGTAGTGAGTTGCACAAGCTCATCTACATGCCTTCATAATTCTGTTTCTGCCATGTTTGAATCTGTATTATAACTTGCCATGTTTACGTGGGTGCCATCATATTTTCTGATCCTTTTTGGCTTATGGTCAGTAAGGGACTCTTGTTCTATGCTTTTAGTAGGTTCATGCCATGCCTTTGTTTGCCATGATAAGTTCCTGTAACGTGTTGTTTGATATCTCTAAACATTGCATCGTGATGTTATTTTCTGCAAAGTCTGGAATTGTTATTATTTGCAATCTTATCACGTGTGTTTGAGCATGTTCTATTGATTTCTGGAGATAGCTCAGTGTTCATGTTTTGTTATGCTTTACCTGTACATCATGCCCATGCCTTTTGTTTTCTTGTTGAGGTCCTGTAGCATGTTGTTTTGATGCTTGCAATATGCCTAGTTGCTGTTTTGGACAGCTTGTCCTTTAAACTTGTTTAGTGTGTGAGTGTTGAACCGTTGCTCCGTTTTGAGTGTGCTCTATATGAAACTTGCTTAGAATTGCATGTAGCTTCATATTATCATGTTGCATCCTTGTTTTGAGGTGTTTGCTTGATGTTTGAGTGCATTTTGCATCAATGCCATGTTTAAATTGTTTTGCTCATATCTTCTAGGCCGTAGCTCCGAATTAAATGAACTTTATATGTAACTTGACTAGAATCTCGTGTAGATCATCTTTGTGCATCTTAACTTGCTGTTTAACAACTTGAACATAAGGTTTATTCAGATCTGGACCATTTTCTAAATATGCATATGAGGACTTACCGGAATTGTTATATGTTGTTCCCGGCCTCATTTAAACTTGCTTTGATGTGTTGCTCTTGTTTGCATCATCTCTTGCCATGAGTAGCTTCATGTAGCTTTGTCATGCATCATGCTTGTTGTACATCATGCCTTGTTCATGTGTGGTGTGTTTACCATGTTGTGTGCTTCTTCTTGTTAGTTCCTGTTTCGTTGCGATCGTGAGGATTCGTTCGTCTACGCTTGGTTTGTCTTCGTGGCTTCATCTTCTTCATGGACTCGTTCTTCTTCCTAGCGGGATTTCAGGCAAGATGACCACTACCCTGGATCTCACTACTATCATTGCTATGCTAGTTGCTTCGTTCTATCGCTTTGCTGCGCTACCTATTACCTGTTTATCAAGCCATCCCATATTGCCATGAACCTCTAACCTTTGACACCTTTCCTATGCAAACCGTTGTTTGGCTATGTTACTGCTTTGCTCAGCCCTCTTATAGTGTTGCTAGTTGCAGGTGAAGTTGAAGATTTCTCCATGGTGGACAGGATTTTGTTGGGATATCACAATATCTCTTATATTATTAATGCATCTATATACTTGGTAAAGGGTGGAAGACTCGGCCTTTTGCCTAGTGTTTTGTTCCACTCTTGCCGCCCTAGTTTCCGGCATACCGGTGTTATGTTCCCGGATTTTGCGTTCCTTACGCGGTCGGGTGATTTATGGGACCCCCTTGACAGTTCGCTTTGAATAAAACTCCTCCAGCAAGGCCCAACCTTGGTTTTACCATTTGCCTCACCACCACCTATACCTTTCCCTTGGGTCGGCCAACCCGAGGGTCATCTTTATTTTAGCCCCCCCCGGGCCAGTGCTTGTCTAAGTGTTGGTCCGAACCGGGCAGACTGCGAGGCCACCTCGGGGCAACTCGAGGTCTGGTTTTACTCGTAGGCTGACCCATCCGGTGTGCCCTGAGAACGAGATATGTGCAGCTCCTATCGGGATTTGTCGACGCATCGGGCGGCTTTGCTGGTCTTGTTTTACCATTGTCGAAATGTCTTGTAAACCGGGATTCCGAGTCTGATCGGGTCTTCCTGGGAGAAGGTATATCCTTCGTTGATCACGAGAGCTTATCATGGGCTAAGTTGGGACACCCCTGCAGGGTATAATCTTTCGAAAGCCGTGCCTGCGGTTATAGGCAGATGGGAATTTGTTAATGTCCGGTTGTAGATAACTTGACACCACATCCGAATTAAAACGCATCAACCGCGTGTGTAGCCGTGATGGTCTCTTCTCGGCGGAGTCCGGGAAGTGAACACGGTTTCTGGGTTATGTTTGACGTAAGTAGGAGTTCAGGATCACTTCTTGATCATTACTAGTTGACAACCGTTCTGCTTGCTCTCTTCTCGCTCTTATTTGCGTATGTTAGCCACCATATATGCTTAGTCGCTGCTACAGCCTCACCACTTTACCCCTTCCTTCCCTTTAAGCTTTGCTAGTCTTGATACCCATGGTAATTTGATTGCTGAGTCCTCTTGGCTCACAGATTACTACAACAATAGTTGCAGGTACAGGTTTTGCGATGATCATGATGCGAGAGCGATGCTTGCTTGCGCTGAGTTCTTCTTCTGCTTCTTCGATCAGGGGATAGGTTCCAGGTCGGCAGCCTGGGCTAGCAGGGTGGATGTCGTTTGAGTTTCTGTTTGTGTTTCATCCGTAGTCGGATGTTGCTCTTATGTATTGTGATGTTGTATCCGTGTGGCATTGTATGCCTTATGTATGTATTCCCATCTATTATGTAATGTTGATGTAATGATATCCACCTTGCAAAAGCGTTTCAATATGCGGGTCTATCCTTGGTGGGACCTTCGAGTTCCTTTTGGATAGGGTCGCATATTGGGCGTGACAGGGTGGGCTTTGAATTTCTTCATCGTCCGCATCCAAACCGTCCTGACCGCAGTCCGGCCAGGGCTCTCCTGATAACGAGAGATACTTTAGCGAACTCAAGATGTCGCCAAAAGGTGAGTGTTGAAAGATGTCCGCTGCGATGAACTCCATGATCGGCGCCCAATCGGATTCGATCGGAGGGGGCGCGGGAGGTTCGGAGTCCGGCGAGGAGTCCGGCACCTCGGAGTCACGAGCTTCATGAGGGACAAGGTCAGTGTTCGGCTCTATCGCCGTAGAGGTTGCAGCCCCCGAGGCAGTGTCTAGCCATTCGTCCTCGACCTGCGCAGCCAGCTCCGAATTGAAGATCGGAGCGCGTTCGAGTGCGGCCTCCAGGGTACTGTCCGGCTGCAGAGCTAAATCATGCTTGCCGTGACAGTGCGGCATGCTCGGCTGTGGCTCGAATCCATCGAGGATCAAGTCCCCTCGGATGTCGGCCGTGAAGTTCAAACTTCCAAATCTGACCTGACGGCCAGGGGCGTAGCTTTCGATCTGCTCCAGTTGGCCAAGTGAATTGGCCCGCAGTGCGAAGCCGCTGAATACGAAGATCTGTCCGGGGAGGAAGGTCTCACCATGGACTGCGTCGTTGATGGTGATCGAAGAAGCCATCGAGCCTATCGGTGACGACACAGAGGAACTCTCAATGAAAGCACCAATGTCGGTGTAAAAACCGGCGGATCTCGGGTAGGGGGTCTCGAACTGTGCGTCTAGGCGGATGGTAATAGGAGACAAGGGACATGATGTTTTACCCAGGTTCGGGCCCTCTTGATGGAGGTAAAACCCTACGTCCTGCTTGATTAATATTGATGATGTGTGTTACAAGAGTAGATCTACCACGAGATCAAGGAGGCTAAACCCTAGAAGCTAGCCTATGGTATGATTGTTGTTCGTCCTATGGACTAAAGCCATCCGGTTTATATAGACACCGGAGAGGGCTAGTGTTACACAGAGTCGGTTACAATGGTAGGAGATCTACATATCCGTATCGCCAAGCTTGCCTTCCACGCCAAGGAAAGTCCCATCCGGACACGGGACGAAGTCTTCAATCTTGTATCTTCAAAGTCTTGGAGTCCGGCCGATCACGATAGTTCGGCTATCCGGACACCCCCTAGTCCGGAACTCCCCCAGTCATCGAGGGTGATTCCTCCTTCACCACTCCTGATATGACTCTGTCGTGCAGCCCCTCAAGTGTGGACCTCGAGGGTGGTTCCTCTTACATTCACCTTGACGATTACATCAAGTGGAATCCATCGAGGGTGATTCCTCGGGTTTTCCCCTTAATGTTTGGACACACGGTTACCTTGACTTCACTTGAGACCCTTGTGAAAGTCGGGCGGGCCCGGAGAGCACCCGCAAGATAGTTACGTGGCACGACCGGGCATTCTGGGCCCTTGTCGTAAGTCCACAAGACGGGCGATGGGGTCACATCGATCATGAGTCTCTAATCGTCTTCGCAAGCTAATAATACACTAATGGTTTGGTTATTTGTTCTGAGTTGGCCTTTGGCCTTTACGCACTAACCACCATGCGAGAATAATTATGGGTCTCGGTGTCGTGATATCAGTTGAAGCTTTGTCAGATGTCAAGTTCAGCAGTGTGGCACGGTTGGGCCGACACTATCCTATAGTGGTGGAGCCTGGACCCGCCCTGCTCACAACGACCTGGAGTGCAACGGGCGATGGGCCCAAGATCCCGAAGTGCTTAGGATGTAGACCGGTGGGGACCTCTCTGTTGAGCCTAGGTAGGGCTGCGACGTGTTGATCTTCAGAGGCCGGGCATTGACCTAGAAAAGTGTGTCCGACCAGAGTAATAACGCGTGTTGGGTAACATGGTGCACCCCTGCAGGGAAGTTATATATTCAAATACCGTGTCCACGGTAATGGACGTTTAGACTTGTATCCTAATCTATTATAACTAGAAATGGATACTTGAGATATGTGGCTCCGAGATTGCTTTCCCGCAAGGAGTCAGGGAAGGATCTCTCGGCGTTGATGTTACCACATGCTTGTTAATTAAATTGCTATTCTATACTCTTCTGAATGCTGCAAGATGCTTGGAGCTGCTTGAAGATGCTAGTATTTGATAGGCTAGGCTTTCCCCCCTCTATCCTGGCATTCTGCAATTCAGTCCACAGATACAAACCTTCTTTTTGATACCAATGCATACTTAGTATAGATCTTATGCTTGCGAGTACTTTGGATGAGTACTCACGGTTGCTTTGTTACCCCTTTTCCCCCTTCTTTCTTCTTTCCGGTTTATGCAACCACATGGTGGATCCCTAGAGCTAGAAGCCACTGCTAACGGTTACTACTATGTGGAGGCCGCCGCTGACCAGGAGTAGTTAGGAGGTCCCAGGCAGGAGGCCTTGCCTCTTCGATCGTTACTATTTTTGTGCTAGCCTTTTTAAGGCATATTTGTTTAACTTATGTCTGTACTCAGATATTGTTGCTTTTGCTGACTCTTGTTTACCGAGCTTTTGTATTCGAGCCCTCGAGGCCCCTGGCTTGTAATATAAAGCTTGTATTCTTTTTATTTGTGTCTAGATTTGTGTTGTGATATCTTCCCGTGAGTCCCCGATCCTGAATTGGGGGCGTCACAAGTTGGTATGAGAGCCAACTACCTGTAAGAACCCTCTTTCCAACTCCTTGGTCAAAGTTGAGTCTAGCCTTTAAAAAAATGTTTTACTAACATGGTTGTGTGGCTTACGGACCCACGTCGCCATTGGGTGGTATTATGATCTTTTATTCCTTGTCTATACTCTGGGAATCTGATCTCTCTTCTATTCGAGTTAACTGATTTTGCCAACTCTAACCCTAGTCTCTCATAAATACGTTCTCTCGAAGAGCCCCAATCCAGATGATTGCTTGGTGCACCAGAAGACTCTGAAGATACTCTCCAATGTTTTCCCGAGACCCTTGTGCCATTCGCCGTTATGATCCCTACCACCGATAAATCCTTATGGGTAACTACCTTCATCTGTCGTTCATACCTTCATCCCCAGTTGCTCTTGTCATTACAAGATGCCCTAAAATACTAGTTGATCTTTCGAAAATACGCAATAGCCTATTGCTCTTGTTCCTCCTTATCTGCTTGCATTATGGTTACTTCCATATGTCTAGCAATATTCGTTAGCATCCTTTGTCATCATAAATTCGAGCATTTGATTCGATACGTTTGTGCATGCTCGCGATCACCAATCCTAATTAGAATTCTTCCCTTGTTTCAGACATCACTCCGGACATGAGCTGGTGTTCGACAAATCAAACCTAGATTGATCATTGATCCATGTCTATTCAATTTGTCGTTGATTAGAGCATCTGCTTCTGATCCCCCGATTTGGAAATCGTAATTCTGTTACATTTGAGCTTTGAATTAGTCAGTTGCTTCTATAATCTGATCTCCTTGCATTCTTTCTTATTCTGGTTGAGTACCTTGCTCACATTAGATCCCTCGTGGACCACCGGATCCTTTCAGGGGTTATATCCGATAGTGTCCTTCATATTCAATAAACTTGTGAGCCTTTCCTCGGATACATAATGCCTTTGGTAAATTGTATCTTTTGCTTCCTCAACGATGATCTACTTCTGTTCTTGAGATACTTACTCCTGAAGTTTGCGTTATATGTTCCTAAGATGCCCCGATGGGTTGAATCTATGTCTTCCCTAAATCTGTGTGAACCCGAAGATTATGTGGGTTATATCTGCTGGCATTTCTTCGGATAAATTTTCAATTCTACAACTTCGTCAAAGACGAGAAGTAAAGGGAAGGTTATGCATTGATGAAGTGGGAGTCGACCTTGCTCCTCTGTGTTCATGCTTATGGACTCGATGTGGAACTTTTCGTAGAAGCTTCTTGTTATAGTATTAACGCCCTTGGGATAAGTTCATCTTGTATCTATGTTTGGTACTTTGCAACTGTGGTTCCGACCATGATTATTCCCCTTTGATTCCATTTCTCGGACAAATTAAATTACTTGTCTTCTGTAGATCTTTTCATCTGTCCAACCTCTATCCTGTTCTACCTTCAAGTATTACCCTCTGGTATCTCGAGAATATCATGGAACTACATATCTTCTTATGAGTTCTTCATCAACTATTATTTCTCGCCGCTTCCAATTTTCCACGGGTTCTGAGTTGTTAGACACTCGAAGACACCGATAACCGATTCGAATCTACACTTTCCCTTCCATTGTTTTGTTTAACCTTTCTTGTAACATAACTTATCTGAGCAATGATAATTATCTGCTTATGTAAACGCCTCAGTGTTCAACTTGGTCAGTAAGACCCTGTTACTATTGTGGGTGATATTTCGGCAACCACCGATGGACGAGAACTTTGCCTATTGGTCTGCCTCGTTTAACGAGCAGGAAAATGGTTCTATTCATCCCTCGCCCTTGGTACCAACTTTGTTGCCAACGTAACTGACAAGCTATCCTCTGACCTGCCTTGCTATCATGACCGTGCAAAATGTTAGCGCCTTCCTACTTTTAACCCACATAGTGGGCCCATAACCCACAGTTCCATATGATCAAAACCTAACTCTCATATACATCCTTATTTCCAAAATTCTCCCTCGCACTTGGCTTCGTATGTAAATCACGAGCACCTTCCTAGTGATCTATTCTGGTATCAGATGCAATACTTATTCCCATTGCTTTGAACCCCTTTTCACCCTCTGTTTCAGGCAACGAACGATTGCCTACCCAGTTGAAGCTTCTTAGTGCACCTTCTTACCTTGCTCTCGATGACTTTCTGTATTTCAACTCGAGAGATGCCTCTATGCCATGCTCATTGAGATAGCCACCAGGTACCTATCATGTGTGAAGCTCCGTCCTTCCTGAGTCTTTTCCCCTTATTCCACCCCTTAAATCTCGGGACGAGATTTCTTGTAGTGGAGGAGAATTGTGACGCCCGGTTAATTAAGCTACAGTAATCCCTTGCTAATGGTGCCATGTCATCACATTACTGTTGCTAATCCTCACTTGATCCAAATCATGATTCAAATTCAAATTCAAATTAAAGTCCAAAATTCAAATATCTCAAACATGCAAAATAAAATGTTCCTAGTGTGGCAAATATTCCATAACCAATTATGGTGCTGATCCAACACTTTTTTAAAGTATTTAAATCCCCTTTTGTGAATATAATAGTGGCTAAAAATAATTATTAAATGCTTTTTAAATTATAAAAATACTGAACTATTTTATTTGAACCTCAAACTAAATGTGGCAGTGGTACAATTACTAAAACCAATTTGGGTGCTATCCCTATATTTTATAAAGCTAATTGCTTTTCAAAAATAAAATAAAACTAAAACTGTAAAAAGAAAATACAAAGGGAAATAAAAAAATGAAAAAAGGGGATTCCCGTGCCCCCGGGCCTTGCCACCGAATTGGCCCAGTGGCCCACTCCCTCCCCGGCCATCTTCTCCTGTTCCTCGAGCCGCATCGCTACAGGGGCAGGGCTCCCGCCCGACCACCTCGCCGGCCACGCCGACGATAGGATAAGGGCACCAACCCCCTCGACGCCTCCTCTTCCACTCCCACTCCCCACATTCGCCCCACTCCTCTCTTCCCATTTGGCTTTGCTCCCCAGATCCCCTTCTCTGGCCGCTCACTGAACGGCCTTGTCACCATAATCGACACGGCCACCGTCGTCCTCCCGTCGTTCCAAGGAGTCCGACGGCCTCCCTATGTTCACCCTCATCGACCTCGTGCCGCTGGAGCCCAATGACATAGCCTCAGCCTCTTCTTCCTTGATGCCGTCCACCACTGCCGCCTTCTGTCACGCAAAATATGCGACCCTATCCAAAAGGAACTCGAAGGTCCCACCAAGGATAGACCCGCATATTAAAACGCTTTTGCAAGGTCGATATAGTTACATCAACGTTACATAATAGATGGGGATACATACATAAGGCATACAATGCCACATGAATACAACATCACAATACATAAGAGCATCATCCGACTACGGATGAATCACAAACAGAAACTCAAGCGACATCCACCCTGCTAGCCCAGGCTGCCGACCTGGAACCTATCCCCTGATCGAAGAAGAAGTAGAAGAAGAACTCAACACAAGCAAGCATCGCTCTCGCGTCATGATCATCGCATGAACCTGTACCTGCAACTATTGTTGTAGTAATCTGTGAGCCACGAGGACTCAGCAATCCCATTACCATGGGTATCAAGACTAGCAAAGCTTAAAGGGAAAGGAAGGGGTAAAGTGGTGAGGCTGCAACAGTGGCTAAGCATGATATGGTGGCTAACATACGCAAATAAGAGCGAGAAGAGAGCAAGCGGAACGGTCGTCAACTAGTAATGACCAAGAAGTGATCCTGAACTCCTACTTACGTCAAACATAACCCCAGAAACCGTGTTCACTTCCCGGAATCCACCGTGAAGAGACCATCACGGCTACACACGTGGTTGATGCGTTTTAATTCGGATCTGGTGTCAAGTTATCTACAACTGGACATTAACAAATTCCCATCTGCCTATAACCGCAGGCACGGCTTTCGAAAGATTATACCCTGCAGGGGTGTCCCAACTTAGCCCATGACAAGCTCTCGCGATCAACGAAAGAATAGACCTTCTCCCAGGAAGACCCGATCAGACTCGGAATCCTGGTTTACAAGACATTTCGACAATGGTAAAAACAAGACCAGCAAAGCCTCCCGCTGTGCCGACAAATCCCGATAGGAGCTGCACATATCTCGTTCTCAGGGCACACTGGATGAGACAGACGTCGGGTTGGCATAGACCCTGGTTGCCCAGGGGGCGCCGGACATCGCTCAGTTTGGACCAACACTTAGACAAGCACTGGCCC
>NC_041381.1:165001128-165010607 GCF_002162155.2 Triticum dicoccoides
GACCCTCGGGATGCGCGACTCCCAAGGGAAAAAGGGCTAGGTGAGGCAAATGGTAAAACCAATGCTGGGCCTTACTGGAGGAGTTTTATTCAAAGCGAACTGTCAAGGGGGTCCCATAAATCACCCGACCGCGTAAGGAACGCAAAATTCGGGAACATAACACCGGTATGACGGAAACTAGGGTGGCAAGAGTGGAACAAAACACTAGGCAAAAGGCCAAGTCTTCCACCCTTTACCAAGTATATAGATGCATTAATAATATAAGAGATATTGTGATATCCCAACCAAAATCCTGTCCACCATGGAGAAATCTTCAACTTCACCTGCAACTAGCAACGCTATAAGAGGGGCTGAGCAAAAGCGGTAACATAGCCAAGCAATGGTTTGCATAGGGAAGGTGTCAAAGGTTAGAGGTTCATGGCAATTTGGGATGGCTTGATAAACAGGTGATAGGTAGCGCAGCAAAGCGATAGAACGAAGCAACTAGCATAGCAATGATAGTAGTGAGATCCAAGGTAGCGGTCATCTTGCCTGAAATCCCGCTAGGAAGAAGAACGAGTCCATGAAGAAGACGAACGGGAGTAGTCGAACGAATCCTCACAATCGCAACATTACCGGATCTAAGAAGCAACACCGGAAAAAAACAAACAACATGGTAAATGCACGAGCATAAACATGGCATGATGCACAAACAAGTATGATGCATGTCCGGTTTAAAAAGGCATGGCATGGCAAAGTGCAACAAACAATACTACAAGTTAAGTGGAGATCAATATGCAACGTGTTGCATATTGACGAAACACCACATCAATTATTTAGTTCTCTCACTGTTTTGTACCCAACAATATTAAATGTTATTAAACATGGCAAGGGGTGAAGCATATGAAAACTAACTATTTAGGCAAGTTTAAATGAGGCCGGAACAACAAACAACAATTTCGGAAAAACCTCATATGCATATTTATGAATTTGGTACTGTTCTGCCCTAAACAAAATTTTATTGTTGTTAAATAAAGTGGACCATGTTAAACTAGGCATTTTTCCACCCCATTTACATATAAAGTTTATTTAAAACGGAGCTACGGTTATTTAGTTGTGAAATAAATCATTTTAACATGGCATTTAGCAAAATAAATGCAAACAACATTTTTAACTTATTTAACATGGATGAAAGCTGCAAATTATTAATCTACACAAGATTCTAAGCATTTTACATATATAAATTATTTACATGTGATGCACGGTTTGTGAGTTATTAAATGTATGATGTATGAGGGGTTTTTTGCAAATTCGTTAATTCACTGGATAAATAGCAAATTCACAGTCAGGGAAAAAACATACGCGGGCCGAAACTAGCAGGCCCGAATGTGTACAGGAGAGGGCACTGGGCTGGGGAGCTGCTCACCCATGGGCTCGACCCAGTCGGTGAGGAGGCTGAGGGCAGGCCGCGGAGGAGGCCGAAGCAGGCCGGCTCCGGCCCAGACGAAGAAGTGGCTGGGCTTGGCGCTGTTGGGCCGGGGCTCATGGGTCGCTCCTCTTCCCGATCCCACCGGATCGAGGGGATGGCAGGGGGGTTCGGCGCGACACCGGTGAGGCTTGGCGATGCTCCGGAGAGGCCCTAGGGCGACGGTGGAGGGGCGCCAGCGACGGGGACCGACGGATCTGGGCGTGGGGCGCCGGATCCGGTGGATCCCGGCTAGAACCAGCGGAGGCGAGGCCGACGTCGAGCTTCGTGGCTGGCGAAGATCCCTGCGGCAGAGAGGGAGAGAGAAAGAGAGGATCAGGGAGAGTGAGCAGGACGGGGAGGAGGGAGAGGGCGGCGAGGCGCTGGCCTGGCGGCGGAGCTCGGGGAGCCGGGCGGCGCGGGGTGGTGGTGACGGGCGGCGCCGGCACGGTGGCGCTGCGGTGCCACGGGCAGGGAGGCGAGGCGAGACGAGGGGCCAGGGGCGCACGGGGTCGGGCCCAGTCGCGGCCCGGGGCGGACTCCCCGCGGGCCTGGCGGGCCGCGGCTGCGGGGGAGAGGCTGGGGGCACGACGTGGCGCCTTCCGGTTGGTCCGGGGCGCTGGCTGTGGCGGCGGAGGCCAGTGGGGGCGCGCCACATGGCGGCGGTGGGCTTGGTCGGCGCGGAAAACGAGGCCGAGGTGGGAGGTGGCGGCGGCTGCAGGTTAGGGGAGGGGTTAGGCTAGGTTAGACTAGGGTTTAGTCCGAAAATGGACAGGGGAGGTCCATATATAGCAGGAGGGGCTAGGGTTGGGGGCTTAGGAGGGGTTTCGGGACCCTCGGATCTTGATCCGACAGTTCCAGAGCGGAGAGCGACTAGGAGAGGGGTTGGTGGGCTGTGAAGAGAGGCCTTGGGCTGAGAAGAGAGAAGAGAAGGGCAGCCCGGCGGCAGTTTCGAAGACCGAAACATCCGAGAATAAACCGGCAACCGTGCCGCTATACATTTAACGGTTGGGCTATCAAATGAACTCCGAATGCGACGAAACTTGGCAGGTGGTCTTCCTACACTATAATAAGACCGCACGACAAGTTGCAACCCATTCCGAGAACATTTTTATGCCACTTATAAAATAATATTTCGGAGGTGCCGCGAGCGCGTGCGAGTGTGTCTGGACTCCAAACGGACAACGGAGAGAACCGGGAGAACCCGAACGGATGCATGTTTTGAAAAACATGCGGATGAAATGCAGATGATGACATGAGACGAGATGCAAAACAAGAACAAAATGCAAAACAAACGACAAAAACCCAACCACGAAGGAAATATCATATCGCATCTCCAGAAAAGGCAAGAGTTGGAGTTACGAATATGGAAAGTTGCATCCGGGGCGTTACAACACTCCACCACTACGAGAGGATCTCGTCCCGAGATCTAGGATGGCACCGGAGAGAAACGTAAGAGGAAGAGAAGAGGTAAAACTAAGTTGCTTCTTTGACGAATGGGTGAAACCACGAACCTTGAGAGGTTGAGAAATATGAAAGAAAGAAAACAACGAAGATGAACAAGATTGCAAACAATCTATTAGAAAAAAGGAACAAGGAACATTACGAGAACTTGAAGGTTGCAAAGACATGAATCAAGAGTTTAATGGACAAGATAGAATTCGAATCCACTCCGGTTAAAACAAGAGGAGAGAGGAAGAATTCGGGCAGCACTCCGGTTGAACATGGAAGGAATATGATTTGAACTTGGCAAAATGGAAGCACTTGGATGAGACTCCGGTTAAAAGAGGAATGAGAGACACAACACTCCGGTTAAGTGGATAAGCATGGAAAAGAACATGATCTTGACAAAACAAGATGATGAGTGAAGAGAACAACATCACAATGCCTTCGGAAGAAAGAATAGAAGATAGATCACTGGAATAAAAGAATGGAGAAGGAAATGCCAACTTGTGCCACAAATGAGCTTGGAAAGCACCCTTCCAAGATGGTTACAACGGGTTTGTTGGAGAACCAACAACGAAAAGAATAAGCTTGTAGTGGGCTTATGGAAACATCTCAACATTATGAGGTGACAACCGACCACTAAAGGAAACAATTGCTTGGTTGAGATCGATGAAGATAAGAGAAACTTCTGTCACCAACAGGATAATTGGAGAATTTGGGTCAATGATAAGCACCACAATTAGCAACATTCCTTCGGGAAGGCTTTTAGATGAAATCTAACCCAAGATAACTCCAACAAAGAGATTGATTGGTCGAAAAGATATCTTGAACGAAGAGAAAATGATGGATTTAATTAACTCATTCCTAAAAATTTGTGAATAAGGAAGCACGAGGAGAAATTGCCAAGGATGACATAACACCATCTCAAAAGATAAGGTAGAAAGGATTGCACTTCGGAATGCAAGATGAATGATGCTTGAACGCCTCAAAACAAAACATGTGTTGAGCGCCATGTTTATTTTGAAGTATGGCTTGACGGATCATAACTTTGAGAGAAATCTTGAAGAACAATTGAAGAATGAAAAGAATCCTTGACGAACCACCATGTAGAGCCTCAATGAAGAACTCCGGTAATAAAAGAATGATCAAACGAAAGAGAAGTTGAAAGAACAAAGTGAGCCTTGTGATGATTTAGATGGAGCTTCGCGACGATAATGCGGAAAACTTGGAACTCCGGAAATAAGGATGAACAACACATAGCTGAGAAATTGGTAACATGAACAAACTCCGGTAGAAAAGAATTAGACACTTGGATAAAACACGAATAAGAATTACGTTATGCTTATCCTCATCCAATTTAATGGGTGACGAATGGATTTGGCATGCAACTTATTCCTCTTGAAAAGGATTGAGAAATGACATATCGCAAACTTGAGAAGGTCTTCATGAACCGCCGGTAGGATTGAAACAACAAAAGAAACGAGTGAATTGATACGATAACGAAGGAAGAGAAATCTTGAACGAACCACCGTAAGAATTTTTAAATGAGATTAGCAAAGGCACAAATCACCGGGAAGAATTGGAAAATGAATGAAGATACATGAAGGGATTTAGATACATGAGAACGAAGAGATCATGAACTGATTAGAGGATATTTGAACGATTCACCAGTAAGATTTGGAGAAAGATAGCTACACGCTGAGAATGAAGAATTATGACATGATGGCCTTCGGAGGAAAGAAATGGAAATAACTCATGAAATGCTCTGGATGGGTGAAAAAAATTCTCACAATCGAAAACAATTATGAGAGGATGGCAATAACGCTAGAACCATGAATCTTGAAGAGAATGGAGCAAGATTTAAGAGAAACTCTTCTTCGATCTTCAAATGTTGAGAATGATGATGAGAACCACCATGAATTGTTGAGATACTCTGGGAGAATGAAAAACGAAGGGGGTTGAGCCAACGCTGAAAAGAATTTGAAAGATCTCGGAGAAAGACATATCACTGATGATAATTCATTTTACGTCAAACTTTGAAAGACTTTGGGAATGGCTCCGGGAAAATTAGAAGAGTCAGGTAAGATCCTGGAAAAAGACCTGTGGGTTAGGGCCCACTAAAAGATACACCGATGAACAATTGATTGAAAGGGGGGATTGCACCGGCTGAATTAAATGGCTTGAATGAGATAACAACCTCAAAATAACTTGAACAGATAGAGAATGGAAGCACGAATCTTCCGAGATATCTTCAACACTCCAGAACAAATGAATAGCGAGAAGTGAATGATTAAGAGGTGCACCGGCATGAAAAAGCATTTGACACGAGGAAAAGAATATGATCAACACTGCAAGCTTGAATTGGATCCACCGGAGAAGAAACAACAACGAAGGATGAGAACTTGAAACTGTTGAGCATCTTCATGAAAAATCACCGGATAAGAACATTGAAAGAAAAGAATGAAGAGACTTCCCACAAATAAAAGGATACATGATTAAGAAATCTGAGTCCTTGAAGAAAAGGGTGGGAGGGCGGGAAAAAAAACAAAGACAACTTGGGATGAACGAAACAAACACCGTTGAGAAAACTTAGAATTGATCTTGCGGATGGAGAGAATGATGGGATCATCTCGAAGAGAAACGCACCGGTTGGAGAAGAATTAACATGACGACCTCGATGATCAAGAAGGATTAGTACTCACATAGCAATATGAGAACACCATTTAGGAAAGGTATGGATTCAACATTTGACTTCGAAGCAACTCGAATACCACAAATAAAACAAAACAAAGGATTTGGCTTGTAGAATAAGCCGGAACAAATACATATGATAGAGATTTACCAAATCCCATATCATGCATCTGTCGGAAAGATATTCTAGGAGCTACTTGAATTCCCACCTATAAAACTCCCGAAACTTTCTGGTTATGGAATCTGGTGTTGGGGATACAAGGGAAGCAATATATCTCACCCAAACTAACAATTCCTACATCCAGCTGTATCCATCCGTCAACACATAACCAAGAAAACTCCGGAAATCGTGTACCTCAACCTTCGAAAAGCATCCGTTATATGAGTTATGGCAATACTCCCGAACTCCCCAGTACTGGGTGACGTCGAGGTTATCTCACCAACAACTGCATAAAAGAGATTTTCGATGTCAGCAAAACTCAGGTATTCCAGAACTGCAACGATAAAATTGTGACGACAACACCTCGGAGCTCAACTCCCCGGGTCAAAGCCACATAATAGACAGGAGGCACCAAGAACAATGTTCTCGTCACAAAACCATCGGAACGATTCCAAGATACCCGCGTGATCCTAAATTTTTTTTAGTGAAATTTGAGGAGAGAAAAGTCAAAACATCTACGTCAAGAGACCTCACCAGAGCAACGAAGGGGCTGAGGAGTAAAAAGAATCCCTACTCTCCGATATATGTATTCCTAAGACTCAAAATAGTTTTCTTCTAGACTCAACAACGGCCAACCAACAAGGGGGCTCCTATGGTCGGTCGAGGCTCTGATACCAACTTGTCACGCCCAATATGCGACCCTATCCAAAAGGAACTCAAAGGTCCCACTAAGGATAGACCCGCATATTGAAACGCTTTTGCAAGGTGGATATCATTACATCAATGTTACATAATAGATGGGGATACATACATAAGGCATACAATGCCACATGAACACAACATCACAATACATAAGAGCATCATCCGACTACGGATGAATCACAAACAGAAACTCAAGCGACATCCACCCTGCTAGCCCAGGCTGCCGACCTGGAACCTATCCCCTAATCGAAGAAGAAGCAGAAGAAGAACTCAACGCAAGCAAGCATCGCTCTCGCATCATGATCATCACATGAACCTGTACCTGCAACTGTTGTTGTAGTAATCTGTGAGCCACAAGGACTCAGCAATCCCATTACCATGGGTATCAAGACTAGCAAAGCTTAAAGGGAAAGGAAGGGGTAAAGTGGTGAGGCTGCAATAGCGGCTAAGCATGATATGGTGGCTAACATACGCAAATAAGAGCGAGAATAGAGCAAGCGGAACGGTCATCAACTAGTAATGACCAAGAAGTGATCCTGAACTCCTACTTACGTCAAACATAACCCCAGAAACCGTGTTCACTTCCCGGACTCCGCCGAGAAGAGACCATCACGGCTACACACACAGTTGATGCGTTTCAATTCGGATCTGGTGTCAAGTTATCTACAACCGAACATTAATAAATTCCCATCTGCCTATAACCGCACGCACGGCTTTCGAAAGATTATACCCTGCAGGGGTGTCCCAACTTAGCCCATGACAAGCTCTTGCGATCAACGAAGGAATAGACCTTCTCCCAGGAAGACCCGATCAGACTCGGAATCCCAGTTTACAAGACATTTCGACAATGGTAAAAACAAGACCAACAAAGCCTCCTGCTGTGCCGACAAATCCCGATAGGAGCTGCACATATCTCGTTCTCAGGGCACATCGGATGAGACAGACGTCGGGTTGGCATAGACCCTGGTTGCCCAGGGGGCGCCGGACATCGCTCGGTTTGGACCAACACTTAGACAAGCACTGGCCCGGGGGGGTAAAATAAAGATGACCCTCGGGATGCGCAACTCCCAAGGGAAAAAGGGCTAGGTGAGGCAAATGGTAAAACCAATGTTGGGCCTTGCTGGAGGAGTTTTATTCAAAGCGAACTATCAAGGGGGTCCCATAAATCACCCGACCGCGTAAGGAACGCAAAATCCGGGAACATAACACCGGTATGACGGAAACTAGGGCGGCAAGAGTGGAACAAAACACTAGGAAAAAGGCCAAGTCTTCCACCCTTTACCAAGTATATAGATGCATTAATAATATAAGAGATATTGTGATATCCCAACCAAAATCCTGTCCACCATGGAGAAATCTTCAACTTCACCTGCAACTAGCAACGCTATAAGAGGGGCTGAGCAAAAGCGGTAACATAGCCAAGCAATGGTTTGCATAGGAAAGGTGTCAAAGGTTAGAGGTTCATGGCAATTTGGGATGGCTTGATAAACAGGTGATAGGTAGCGCAGGAAAGCGATAGAACGAAGCAACTAGCATAGCAATGATAGTAGTGAGATCCAGGGTAGCGGTCATCTTGCCTGAAATCCCGCTAGGAAGAAGAACGAGTCCATGAAGAAGAAGAACGGGAGTAGTCGAACGAATCCTCACAATCGCAATATTACCGGATCTAAGAAGCAACACCGGAAAAAACAAACAACATGGTAAATGCACGACCATAAACATGGCATGATGCACAAACAAGTATGATGCATGTCCGGTTTGAAAAGGCATGGCATGGCAAAGTGCAACAAACAATACTACAAGTTAAGTGGAGATCAATATGCAACGAGGTGCATATTGACGAAACACCACATCAATTATTTAGTTCTCTCTCGGTTTTGTACCCAACAATATTAAATGTTATTAAACATGGCAAGGGGTGAAGCATATGAAAACTAACTATTTAGGCAAGTTTAAATGAGGCCGGAACAAGAAACAACAATTCCGGAAAAAACTCATATGCATATTTATGAATTTGGTACTGTTCTGCCCTAAACACAATGTTATTGTTGTTAAACAGGAAAATAAAGTGGATCATGTTAAACTAGGCATTTTTCCACCCCATTTACATATAAAGTTTATTTAAAACGGAGCTACGGTTATTTAGTTATGAAATAAATCATTTTAACATGGCATTTAGCAAAATAAATGCAAACAACATTTTTAACTTATTTAACATGGATGAAAGTGGCAAATTATTAATCTACACAAGATTCTAAGCATTTTACATATATAAATTATTTACATGTGATGCACGGTTTGTGAGTTATTAAATGTATGGTGTATGAGGGGTTTTCTGCAAATTCGTTAATTCACTGGATAAATAGCAAATTCGCAGTCAGGGAAAAAACATACGCGGGCCGAAACTAGCAGGCCCGAATGTGTACAGGAGAGGGCACTGGGCTGGGGAGCTGCTCACCCATGGGCTCGGCCCAGTCGGTGAGGAGGCTGAGGGCAGGCCGCGGAGGAAGCCGAAGCAGGCCGGCTCCAGCCCAGACAAAGAAGTGGCTGGGCCTGGCGCTGTTGGGCCGGGGCTCACGGGTCGCTCCTCCTCCCGATCCCACCGGATCGAGGGGAAGGCAGGGGGGTTCGGCGCGACGCCGGCGAGGCGGGGTGATGCTCCGGCGAGGCCCTAGGGCGGCGGTGGAGGGGCGCCAGCGACGGGGACCGACGGATCTGGGCGTGGGGCGCCGGATCCGGTGGATCCCGGCTAGAACCAACGAAGGCGAGGCCGACGGCGAGCTTTGTGGCCGGCGAAGATCCTTGCGGCAGAGAGGGAGAGAGAGAGAGAGAGGATCAGGGAGAGTGAGCAGGACGTGGAGGAGGGAGAGGGCGGCGCGGCGCTGGCCTGGCGGCGGAGCTCGGGGAGCCGGGCGGCGCGGGGTGGTGGTGACGGGCGGCGCCGGCGCGGTGGCGCTGCGGTGCCACGGGCAGGGAGGCGAGGCGAGACGAGGGGCCAGGGCGCACGGGGTCGGGCCCCGTCGCGGCCCGGGGCGG